>NC_143550.1:80840000-81140000 GCF_054136105.1 Typopeltis vanoorti
TATTACTCTGTTGAGACATAAGTTGGTGGGGGGGGGGGCTGTTACCAGATTAATGTGGAGAAGATTTTTCATAGAATAGAAAGGCAATGGTAGAACTAGAGGCCATCCCTGGAAAATGTATAAGGAAGGTGTGAACAGGGGAGTGAGAAGCAGTTACCATATTTGCCAGCATATAGGACGCACCCCCCTTTTTGTGCACATTTTTTAGAAAAAAAACTTTATCACTGAATATTATAATGAATTTACCGTATTTCAAATATAAAGTAATAAGTAGGTCTAGTTTCAACAAATACCTAATATAACTAGGAAAGAATACCCACCTTTTAATCATCAAAACCCAGAAATTCATCTCCAGAGCTAAATGAAAAGACACTTAAAACCTCTTCTGAATCCGAATCTGAGTTCTCATACAACATGTTGCCTTCTGTACCATCCAGTGCATTACTAATTCCACACTTCTCAAATGATTTAAACACTGTCTCAGTTTTCACAGCATCCCATCAAACTTTGACCCACTCACAAACTTGCGAAATGCTAGGCCTCTTCTTCTTCTTCTTCCTGATGCCGTAACCTCAAAATCTGAAGACTGCATCCAGCTGTTCTACTTTTCCTTCATAAATCCCTTAAATGCTTTATTAATACAGACATCTAAAGGTTGAAGCTGACTAGTTAAACCTCCTGGAATTACAGCTAACTGAATTTTCAATTCCTTGAGTTTATTTGTAACATCGTCTGTTCTGTGAGAACGAAACTGATCCCATACTAGCATGACAGGCTTCTTCAACAGTCTATCAGGGTGCCTAGACCAAATTTTATCTATCCATAACTTCATTCCTCCTCCATCCATCCAGCCTTTTGCGTGAACATGTACAAACACCTCTTTAAGCAGTTTTTTCCTTTGGTTAGCGTCTTCCTTTTAAAAATCAATAGTGGCGGCAATTTTGTCCCATCAGCACAGCAGGATAAAACAACCGAGTGGTGAGTTTTTCGTGCCCCAAAGTTTTAATAGCAACACTTTTAGTGCCCTTGGAATCTACAGTTTTGTTTGAGGGCACATCAAAAGTCAGCGAAACCTCATCCATATTTCCTATTTGCGCAAGTTCAAAATTTTCTTGTTTCCTTGCATTAATGACGAATCGATGAAATTCAATCATTTTTTCTTCATATTCAGCTGGCATCTTTTATGATATTTTTGTTTTAGTTAGCATACATAGCTGATTTCTCTTCATGAATCTTGAACACCATGATGTTGATCCAGTAAAGTTGGCGATCCCTCTGTTAGTGGCTATCGCTTTTGCTTGATGAATAATCATTTTTGTAGACACTGAAAGTCCCGCTTTTCTGTGGTCTAAAATCTAAGTATTCAGTTCTGCCTCAAGTTCTGGCCATTTTGCAGTTCCACTTCGTAGGTTATGTTTACTGTGAATTGCTTTTTTGAAATCCTCTTCCTGATTCCACTAGGTTCTTATAATTTTCTCAGTCGGGGTGGTCCGAAATGCCTCTCTGCAGAAAAACAGCGCAATCAAAAAAGCTTGTATACAATATTGTAACAATGCCGACGTTTTTCAGCCATAATTTGCCAAGAAATTTGGAGAAAATTTAAGGGCAGAAATTTATCACCATTCACAACTGCGACAACAATTGGAAAGTTTAAACAAACAGGACACAGCTATGTTCGTAGATGACAGTGCATGCGCATCCACTGAACTCTGCATCAGTTTTTCTCAAAGTGTGGTACGTGTACCCCCGGGGGTACATGAAAGGTCTTCAGGAGGTCCATGGCAATTTTTGGCAATGCATCATTAACGCATAGAATAAAATTCAATGTATCCGTGAAGTTCGAGATCGTAAAACGTTCCTATTGTATCACTGAATAAGGTACAGAGACATCTGCAGGCTGTGCAATATGTTTCTCAACAAATAGTGCAATTAGAGACAACTGGGATAAAAATGGTATTAACTAATGAATCGCATGTCCCCCTCCCACAGAAAATGCTGTATGACTCAAGCAAAACCATATGTTGCCGGTGCAACATATGGTTTTGTTTGAGTGAACATGTTAAAATGAAGAAATATATAGTGAATGTGTTTCAGATATTATATAAGGAATTCGGTTGAAGAGAATTAGCATTTCAACTCAACTGTTGGCTTGCCTTTTGTCATTTAGTAGCACGATCTTTTGTTAATACCGCACCAATCATATGAATGCGGATGTCTAAAGTTTGAGAAACACTGCTCTACATAACTGGAATGCTCTCACACACACAGCGCAAGGAAGCAATAAAGAAATCGCATAACTCGTAACAGAGGAAATTTCCAGAAATGAAAATAATAAAAAACTGAGTATCGGCGTATAAGATGCACCCTGTTTTTCAGACCTATTTTCAAAGAAAAAAAAAAGTGCGTCTTATAGGCCGGCAAATACGGCATTTGCATGGAGAATGACTGGTGAGTGGAATGTGAAAGTGTAACGCATGCAGAAACCGTGAATGGGTTGAAGGGATGGTCTGATGATCTTTTTGCATGAGAGAGTATAGACTTCCCCACAATGAGTCCTTTGACTCCATGGAGGTCAGGTGTTAATAATTAATATGAAATTTATTTATTAAAAGAATTCATTTTACTAATGGCATTTTGTATATACCTTAAAGATTAAAGAAGGAAACTGTCATTTGCATTGTAAGTACATAATACTTATATATATATATATATATATGAATGATAATAGCTGAAATACTATTTGTTATGATGATCAAATGAACAATATACATAAATTACATATCGAAATAAAGAATTTAATGTAAACTACTAATATTTCATGGTGAGTATCTCATCACATCATCATGTTTCTGTTCTGCTGTTCTATGGCCAGTCACGTGTTACTATTAGGAACTCCTGAGAACTGAGAACATAGTCATTTATCCAAATATAGTCGATAAACAAAGCTCCTTACATTTTTTTGTAAGGATTGTACAGCATGGAACAGGTTTAACAAGAAAATTCCTAAAATGAAATTTACCACTGACATTAAATTAAGATATGTACATGTAGGATTGCACATAAAGACATACAAAAAAAAACAATTATTTGCATACAATGAAGAGATGTGTGGCATGCTGAAAGAATCAACCTAGGAATATATATATATCTTCTTCTTCTCATAGTCCACAAAGGACCATCGAGTAATATTAGGAAATATTCCTCATAGAAATCTTCCGCTCAATCCTTGAATGATAACTCTCAGCTCTGTAAGTGAAGCACCTACCTAATTTTTTATATTGTCTATCCAATTTATTGTAGGTATGCCTCTTTTTTGAGTTCCTGGAATAAGTTCTTCAAGAACTTGCATTGGGAGACCATTACTTCTGCTGATATGACCAAGCCAGATGAGTGTTTCATTTGAATCTCAGTTATGATTTTTTGTGTTACTTTAAAATTTGTGATATGTTCAGTGTATAGTATCTTTAGGAGTCATCTATAGATCTGCTTTTCATCTTCTTTTAAGAGAGTCCAAGTTTGACTTCCATACAGAAGTACAGTATTAAATAATGTGTCGATAAGGCATAATCTGTTTGTAATTGTAAGCTTGTTATCTGTCCATAGTGGTTTTAGTTTTGGAGTACTCGTGTTGCTTTTGAAATTTTTGTTCTAATTTTGATTAAAGATATTGCCTAGGTATTTAAACTGATCACCTTCTATGGGTGTATCCTTGAGAAGGAATTTTTCTATTTCTGCCACAGCACTTCCTTCTTGGTCAGAAGCACATATATTTGTCTTTGTTTTTGATTTTTGAGTACCTATGTTTAAGCCATACGCACACTTAACTTAGGCATTTTCATATACGTAGGCTGTTCAATAAGTTATAAGACTATATTTATACAGAAAACAGATTACCTTTAATCGTAATCATTTACATGGTCTTTTCCAAAGTAACTACCGTGAGACGCGATGCATTTGTCCCAACGTTGCGTCCACTTCTTAAACACATGTGAAAGTCCTTTTTTTGAGAGTTCTTTCAAAACCGCCTTCACAGCTTTTACACATGCTTTGTTGCTTTCGAAATGGTGGCCTCTTAGTGGTTTCTTGAGCTGAGGAAACAGCCAGAAATTGCACGATGCAAGATCAGGACTGTATGGAGGGTGTGGTACCAACACACTGTAGAATAGAACCCAGGAATACCTATGTGGATATCTATGTTGTTCTTCTGCAAAACGTCCACTACACAACCAGCAATATGTGGCCTTGCATTATCGTGGTGCAATAAGAAGCCATTCTTCAGCAATGGACGCTTCTTTTTGACGTGCTGTACCATTGTCCGTAAAACATTCGCATAGTATGAGCCGTTTACAGTATTCCTGGGTTCTATTCTACAGCGTGTTGGTAAACAATGACTTTGTAGTCAAAAAACATTATGGTCATAACTTTACCAGCCGATTTTACAGTTTTTGCTTTCTTGGGGGTAGGTGAAGAGGGATGCTTCCATTCACTGCTTTGTTGTTTCATTGTAGGGTCATAGTGATACAACCAAGCTTCATCTGCTGTAATGATGCATTTTAAGAAGTTGTTGCCTTCTTGTTCCAGTCTTTCTTTCCATTCTGTGCACACATCCACTCAATGCTGCATTTGCTCTGGTGTCAAGAGGTTGGGAATCCATCGGGCACAAACACGTTTCAGTCCCAAATGTTCAGGCCATGATTGAGTGAATACTTCCCACAGAAATATTCAGGACAACATGCAGCTGGCGTACTGTAATTCTGCGATCCTCCTTGATGATAATCGATGCTGTGTTGATCATTGTCTCTGTGATTGACGTTGAAGGTCTTCCCTCACGTTCAAGATCTTCCACATTTTGCCTTCCTTCCTTAAAAGTTTTATGCCAGCAAAATACACTTGCCCTCGACATTGCTTCATCATGGAAAGCTTCGTGTATCATGTTAAAAGTGTCCGTTGCCGATTTTTGCAAACGCACACAAGATTTAATTGCATAACGCTGTTCCAAGGACACTTCCATTTCGACGACTGGTCACGGTTCGTAAGCACGCCGAAACAAGCTTGCGTTTAGTCACATGACACTCTGGCACATCAGCCCGTATACGCCATCTATCAACCTCTTTTGTTAATACAGACAGCAACATTTCTTTATTCCACAGAAATTAATATTGTGATGAGTGGTGGTTTTGCAACAGTAAAATTAGTCTTATTACTTATTGAACAGCCCTCGTATATATATATATATAACTTTTGTAAGCACTATAGATATTCGTTATAAATTGAAACACAGGATTAATGGCGAGAATTCAGTCACTATTTCCCAGAATTTAGAAAATTTTAGACCATTATTCTGACAAAGATTGAGTTGAATCCAAAGAGCAGAGCTTCATAACATTTTTTGAAGAGTCTCTCGAATTTGAATGAACATGTGTGAAGAATTTTTGTGTTGTCCCATAGGATCCTGTGGCAACAGAAACTCCATATTTTGCAATACAAGATTTCTCTGACTGAAGAAGATGAATGTATTCCATATGTTCTGATCGTCAGACATCTATGTCCAGTCTGGTCAAAACAGCAGAGGCTGGAGGAACAAGGAATATGGTACACTCCCAAGATGAACCATTGTGTAGCTTTTTTTTTTTTAGAACTCTTGAAATGTTTTTGTTTTATGCAATCCTTACATAAAAGACATCTCTGAATACACCTCAGAAGTAGAGAAAAGAAGGATTATGAGCTAATGCTATCCTTGTGAAAATGATATAATGGGAATCACTGTAGAGACTATACATGAGATGTTTAATGAAAAATTCATAAAGGTATTTCATTCTGGTAAGTAATATCATGCAGGAGGCATATAAAGAATTAAGTAAACTTAATGGTCAATAAGGTGGTTGGACCTTGTGACACACTACCACGTGTTTTGAGTTAATATTCCAGTAATTTAATCCCAGCCATGAAATACATCAAGATACTGCTTCATGGTATAAACAATGTCGATAGGAAAAAAATACAATTCTTAAATTTACTAATATTTTGCTGGTTTTTTACCCAGCACCTTCAGAGAATAATTTAACTTCTAAGCATGCAGCACTGAACAAAATAATTGTGGAAAATAATTCAAATTGTAAATAAAAGAACTAATGTCCTTACATGGTGTCTTCTATGGGCTTGATAACTATAAAGTTATAACTTCAAGATGCCAAGAAATTATATTATTATTATTATTTAGGCCTCCATGAAGTCAAAAGCCTCATTGTGGGAGGTCCTGTCTAGGAAACAAAGTCTATCATACCACTCCTTGACCGTTCTCACTCTCACCACTCTATCAGGCAATGCATTTCATGGTTCAACCACCCTCCATAAAAAAAAAAAAAAACTCTCTGGCAGGGGAATCAAACCCCGGTCTCCTGTGTGACAAGCAGGGATACTAACCACTATACTACCGAATATTTTATTTTCTCAACATCTATGTACATTCGGACGAACTATTTACATATATACAATAAGTACATAGCATGCTTACAGTGGTTAGCATCCCTGCCTGTATATTCTTCTTTTATTCCTTATCCAGGTGTAAGCAAATAAGATTTGCGCATGAAGTATGTTCACAACTGGGCTATTTGTATATAGAGGCTGATGCCTTAATGTCAATTGCCTCAGTATATCATAATGTAAAGCACATGCACTTTCAGATGTGTATAATGCTACGTATTATGGGACTACTACCCAAACTGGTTTAGACCTTTATTGAGGTATGTTAAAGGTGTGGGGGATATCTCTCCATAAACTCTGAGTGATCTACAAGATCATTCTATATCTCACTGAGTGATCATAAAGGATCACTGCTGATCTGAATCACTCCAGGACAGGAAACTCGGCTGTAGTTCCACTCGGTGATAGGCAAAAATCAGCCACCGATCAAAATCTCTCTACTCCCTAAAAAGCAAACTACCATCAATGGGAACCTTTGTATCCCTTCTGGGTCTGGTTCCCATTGATGGCAGTTTGCTTTTCAGATGGGTGAAGCAAGAATGCTTTTCATATTCCCCGTTATCTGAAGAGGACAGTGTAAGGATAGGGTGTTATTGAGTATATATAAAGCTCTGATCATGGCAGGAGGGCAACAGCAATAGCCAAGCCTCAGTTAGAACTTCATTGGCTACAGCATTGCCATCCATTACCCTGCCTCGGTACCCATTTTAGTTGCCTCGTACGACATGCATGAGCTACATTGGTGCTATTCTTATACCAGCAACCACACAAGTCCTCCTCCTCAATACAAAGGTCAAATTAATGCAGAAATCATATATTTCCCATATACAAGTAGTGAAAAGGTGTGACTTATTATTAAAATACTCTGGCTCAGAGATAGATGCTGAATAGATGCTTGGTTAGACTAGAACTTAAAGATACTAGAAAATTATATTATTATTATTCAGGCCTCTATGGAGTCAAAAGACTCATCATGTGAGGTCCTTCCTAAAACACAAAGTCTATCAAGACTCCTCGAGGGGAGGTCCCTCCCCCCCTAAGAAACACAAAGTCTATCATACCACTCCTTGAACTCATTTACCGTTCTCGCTCTCACCACTCCATCAGGCAATGCATTCGATGGTTCAACCACCCTCCATGCAAAGAAACCACTCCTCACCCTCTTACTCACAGTTTCCTTTCATAACTTACAGGGATGGCCTCTTGTCATCACTCCTTCCCGCTGTTCAACCAAGCAAAAGAACTCCTCAGTGTCAACCCTGTAACCACCGCTCAATAGTTTAAAAGTCTCAATCATATCACCTCTCCTTCTTCTATCCACCAAGCTCTGCAGTCCACATTCCCTCAGCCGATGCTCATAACTATCATTGTACAGTCCTGAAACCATCTTTGTTATCTGCCTTTCTATGCTTTCCACAGTTAATTAATCCCCTTCAAATCCTAGGGACCAAATCTGAGAACAATAGTCCAAGTGTGGTCTGATCAGGGTCTTATACAATGGAATGATAACTGTTTTATCTCTGTAGGTCAGTGTCCTTCTCATCATTGCAGCAATCCTCTGTGTTACCTTCACCACCTTTGCAATATGTCCCCTAAATTTCAGGTTTCTATCAATCATCAACCCCAGATCTCTCTTGTCTACCCTACTTCCTCCAGTATAACTCCTCCCATAGAGTATGCAGTGTCCCATCAATGTTTCCCAAACCTCAAGACCTTACATTTTGCTGCATTAAACTGACATTCCCATTCATTTGCCCATCTATCTAGCTTATTCAAATCCTCTTGCAGGGCTGCTGCATCTGCACTATTACTAATAATCCTTCCCAGCTTCGCATCATCTTCAAACAACTGAATATCCCCTTGCAATCCACTGACAATGTCATTGATATAAAGGTTAAACAATATAGGTCCCAGCACTGAGCCCTGT
The DNA here is from genome assembly GCF_054136105.1 of Typopeltis vanoorti. NCBI lineage: Eukaryota > Metazoa > Arthropoda > Arachnida > Uropygi > Thelyphonidae > Typopeltis > Typopeltis vanoorti. The sequence goes on from NC_143550.1 coordinate 80,848,411, forward strand.
GGGACCCCACTTGTAACCCTCTGTTTCCTTGAAACTGCCCCACCATACACAACTCTCTGATACCTATCGGACAGCCAATCCTGAATCTTCTGAATATTCTTGGTTTAATCCTTTATCCGACTGTAAGCAAACAAGGTTTGTGTGTGAAGCATCTTCATGACTGGGCTACTTGTGTATAGAGGTTAATGACTTCATGTCAATTGCTTACTATCCCATAATGCCAAGACATGCCTTTTCGGATGTGTATAATGCTCTATGTTATGAGGCTAGTATCCAGATTGATTTCAAACTTTATTGAGGTCTTATCAGTGGGAGATGATTAAAGGATTAAACCAAGAATAGAATTTCTTCCTATTCCCTATTTTTAATCCTAGACTCAACTACTTCCTCTGCATCTCATGCCATTCCACTCCTATGCTGACCGCCTCATATATACATACAGCGACTAACTTTTTTCAGCATTCACTCTCCTTTTTGTATCTCTCATTTTGCTCTCTTTTCCATTCATCATAAGTACTTGCTGTAAATAGAGAGGACTACTTCTCCGGCTCTTTCACATCACCTCTTACTTCAATCCTTCCTCTATGCAATTGAAAATGAATTAGCTAGTCTCATATGTAAGATAGTTATGTAACTATATAAGATAGTTACATAACTATCTTACATACATAAGATAGTTACTGCTATGTAACTATCTTACATATCCTGTAAGATAGTTTACTTATTTGTAAATTATCTTACAGGATATGCATACAGGATATTTAATATCCTGTAAACTATTTATAGGATATTAAAATATCCTATAAATAGTTTACAGGATATTTTTTGTAAACTTAAGTTTATTAATCTGCAAATTAGGCAAACAAGCAAGCAAGAACACAAGCATTTAACCAACATAATACACTAACCTCACAGCCTCAGTTACTTAGGCTAAATGAGGGAAAGGCATATACTGCAATTTTCTTAGACTTGGCGAAGGCATTTGACAGGGTGCCACATGATAAGCTGATATTTAAGTTGCAGCACATGGGTCTGGATGTCAGATTGGTCAACTGGATTCAGGATTGGCTGTCTGATAGGTATCAGAGAGTTGTGTATGGTGGAGCAGTTTCCAGGAGGCAGAGGGTTACAAGTGGGGTCCCACAGGGCTCAGTACTAGGACCTATATTGTTTAACCTTTATATCAATGACATAGCCAGTGGATTGCAGGGGGATATTCAGTTGTTTGCGGATGATGCGAAGCTGGGAAGGATTATTAGTAATAGTGCAGATGTGGTAGCCCTGCAAGAGGATTTAAATAAGCTAGATAGATGGGCAAATGAATGGGAATGTCAGTTTAATGCAGAAAAATGTAAGGTCTTGAGGTTTGGGAAACATCGATGGGATGCTGCATACTCTATGGGAGGAGTTATACTGGAGGAGACAAGAGATCTGGGGTTGATGATTGATAGAAACCTGAAGTTTAGGGGACATATTGCAAAGGTGGTGAAGGTAACACAGAGGATTGCTGCTATTATGAGAAGGACAATGACCTGCAGAGATAAGAGGGTTATCATTCCGTTGTATAAGTCTCTGATCAGACCACACTTGGACTATTGTTCTCAGATTTGGTCCACAGGATTTGAAGGGGATAAATTAACTATGGAAAGGATACAAAGACGGATGACAAAGATGGTTTCAGGACTGTATAAGGATAGTTATGAGGATCGGCTGAGAGAATGTGGACTGCAGAGTTTGGTGGATAGAAGAAGGAGAGGTGATATGATTGAGACTTTTAAACTGTTGAGAGGTGGTTACAGGGTTGACACTGGGGAGTTCTTTCGCTTGGTTGATCAGCGGGAATGAGTGATGACAAGAGGCCATCCCTGGAAGTTACGAAAGGAAACTGTGAGCAAGAGGGTAAGGAGTGGTTTCTTTGTGTGGAGGGTGGTTGAGCCGTGGAATGCATTGCCTGATGGAGTGGTGGGAGCGAGAACAGTCAGTGAGTTTAAAGAGTGGTATGATAGACTTTGTGTTTCTCAGGGGGGGACCTCCCCTCGATGAGTCTTGACAGACTTTATGTCTTAGGAAGGACCTCCCTTGATGAGTCTTTTGACTCCTTGGAGGCCTGAATAATAATAATAATAATAATAATAAATCAAACAACCTGACCCAATCTTCTGACCTCTCATTTGCCTCTCTCTGGCAACAGTCTTTCTATTGCACTTTTGCTAAATCCATTTAATGCAACCACACTTATATATATATATCCATACCTCAAATATGAGGGAATGTGGGATTCAAAGTTTAACAAAAAGATGGAAGTGAGATTTTTGAATTTGTTTAGCTTTCATAGATGACTTTCCCCAGTTATTTCCCATACTGCAATGAAGCCTCATAGCATATAAGCTGACAGTCAGTGTCATCAGTGGCTTCTTCAGTGAATATATTCAAAGTGTTTTGTTTAGGTGATGGGCAAGTTTGTGGATGTTCTTTTATTTTGTCATCTCCAGTTCTTGAAGAAGCCAGACAGACAGACAGCATAATAATAATAAATATATGCACTCAAATTAAGTAAATGATTCCAGCGATCTTGGTGCTAATATTCAAAAATAAATGTTATTTCATCTTCAGCCTTGCTATTACAAAAACATCTATCTAACCAATCATTAATATTAAACAACAGTATTTTCTAACCTTTTGCACATGGCTAAAAAATTTAATGTTGACGGCAATGGATGTGTGAGGTTTCTTTTAAAGAAACAAATATTGTTTGTTTCTTTAAAAGAAACAAACAATATTTTTCAGTTACTTGTGTAAAAGAAAATACAAAAAAAATGTATCATACATACTGTCTCATTAAGTAGAGTCTGATTATAAAAAACTGCCATTCGAGGTTGCTGGACGGATATCAAAGACGTTCCTGTAACTGTAATGGTTCGGCCACCACTATAAAGAAATGTTTATTAATGTAAAGATTTTCGACAGTAAAACATGGAAAAATATGTAAAGAAAAAAGTGCTTCACTTAATAATACAAACCAGTTTAATAATGAACTTTTATTTGAATGCAAAAATCATAGAAAACACAATTTGAATTTGGGCAACTGTATTTGATTTTTGCATTTTCCTATGCTATATCTAATCAGGAAAAGGAATATCATTATGCAAGTAATAAGCAACAACTACGCAATTTTACTACTAATTATACAGAACAACAGACTTCAGGTGTGTGCATATGTGTTTGCATTTTCCTCGCAATAGTAACCAGGAAGTAATTAATTCCTACATGCTCCATTGCATACAATGTATATATTATATGTAACTTCCAAGTACTGAATTAACATTTATATTTCCAATTTTGTATCAATATTCATATTTACATTTATATTTTTACATCTATATGTACATATTGCAACCTTTACATCCATATTTATATTTTTATATATACATATATTTACACTATATAATTCATACAATATCAGTAATTTATGTTACATTACAATGACTTGAAGTTGATCTTATTGGCAAATTTAATTAGTTCTGAGTAATACTTTTCAATAAGTCTCTGTCTTGATACTGGCCACTTGTCTCCAGAAGTAATGACATGTTGCATTAGGGGTATCTGAATGGAGGCCAGTAGCTGACAGACGTAAAGTATACGGCGAACAGTCTGTTGAAGGTGTGGACTACAAATGCACGATGGTGATTTTAGGATATGGTATCTGTGTAAATAGTGTTTTAATTTTCACGTCCCGTTAGTAGTGTGTTTAAACCTGGAGAAATGATGTGTATTTTTCAGCCGGAGTCTGCTTTTGATGCATGGCAAGAATTCTTTTGTTGTTGATCCATTTTTTGATGTTTTCCATTCTTCTTCCCACAAGTTTAAGCTTCTTTATTCTGCAAGTGTTTTTATAGCAGATTTTGAGTACTTTTGGTAACTTGTTTCTGGCTGCTTCTTTAGTCAGCTGATCCGTTCTCTCATTTCCTGCTATTCCCAGTATATGCGTTCACCCAAAAGAACTTGATTTCCCATCCCGATAAAATGAGATTCCAAACCAGCTTTCTTGTCTGTTCTATTAATGCTGTATGGTTGCTCTGATTTTTTATGCCGTCTATAGTGCTTCTACTATCACTGTAAATTGTTGCTGTCTTTTGATGAGAGGTGTTGAGTTCTATTTCCTGGAGATATGTAAGTGAATGAACTATAGCCAGTTGTTTTGCTCGGTTGTTGGTACAGAGAGGATGCAGTCTAGAGCAGCATTCTTGTATAATGGACTGCCTGTTATATGCAATGAAAGAACAACCGACGTTCCTTCCAATTTTGCTTCTGTTAGTGTATATATGGGATTCATCACTTTCAGAGCTTTTCTTCTCCTTAATATATGTTCTCTTTCCTACTGTAGAGAAGCAGACATTCGTAGCAATTTGGATCAATGTTGTAATTTCCGTTATATCTTCCGGAAGTGACTTCATACATAAGAGAGAGAATTCTTGCATTTTCAGGAAGATCGGTGATAGAGCTGCAATAACACAAGTTGCCTCGAAAAATATTGTCCTGTATTTTTTAATTATACATATGGCTATAAAGTGTTGAACTCTGTTTAGCTTTTGTCAGTTTTTCTTTGATTTTAGTGTATGTTTCCAGGCAGGTGCAACATAAGATAGCAATGGCAGTATAACTCCAGTATATATTGTTTTCAGCACTCATTGACCTAATCCCCACTTAATCCTTGCTGACTTTGCTAGAAGGTTTACAATTTGTAAGCTTTTTTCAGCAACATATGAGATGTGCTTGTTGAAGGTAAATTTTTCATCTATTGTTACTCCTAGGCATTTTAGTTCACTGGCTACCTCAAGAACGTTCCCGTTTAGGAAGACCGTTACAGGTTGTTTTGATTTTTATGTGAGATGCAGAGCACCTTAGACCTGGTGCTATTGAAGGTAACTTTCTTCTCACGTGCCCACTCTGCAATTTTAAAGAGTTCTTCTTTGGCCGTTACCTCTACTGCAAGTCGTCCGTCCCTGAATCATTATCATCGCATCATCAGCAAAAGCTAAGACTTTTGTTTCGGTAGTGAAAGGAAGTCTTAATAGCGAGTCGTACTGGATATTACAGAAGCATTGTCCACAGCTGCCCTTGTGGGCAGCCTCATTTGACTTCTTTCGTTACAGCTGTGGTTTTTAATGTCATGATTGCTCTTCTGTCCATAAAATCATTTTTGTAAGATAGAGTTAGTTTTTTTGAACATTTTAAATCTCTTAATTGATTGATTATGGCATGGATACCATGCAGCATTGAAGGCTCCTTGTACATCGAGTGAGATCAGTAGTAAGTCTTTTTTTTTTTTGCTGTAAACTGTCTTCTGTGAACTCTTTAACCACCATAATTGCATCTACTGTGCATGATTGAGGGCTAAATGCATACTGATTGCTGATTAATAGGTTTCTAATTCGGTTTATCAGAAGTTGTTTTTCTAGCACCTTACCAGCAACAGCAATGTTAATGAGATTGATTGGCCTGTATTTGCTCATTTCGTTGGATGTTTCTTTTCCTGGTTTGATTATGGGTATAATTTTAGTGTTTCCATACTAAAGGAAATCGCCCTCTTTTTAAGGCATTTGTTGCAAACTGTTATGAATTCAGGGAATTCGACAAACACTTTCAGGAGAGTATATCACTGGTTATTTCGTCCTCTCCAGATTTTCTTGGATCAACTAATCTTAATACTGACTCGATTTCATTAGTTGCAAATAAGTCGTCGTTAGGAATATCTATGTCTGTTTTCATTCTTTGTCTGTACGTTTTGTGGATTTCTTCATCTGTTGATTCATCATCATCATTGGGAATAAACTTGTTTATCAATAGCTGCAGTTTCTGCTAAGTTTTTAGTGTAGATGCCATCTGTTTTCTTAATAGTTGATAATATAGGTGTTGTCTTATTCTTGCTTGCTGCTAATTTATATATGCAACAAATACACACATACACACGCACGTGTGTGTCAAACAATAACATCCAAGGATCACTTTTTGTGTTACATTTTCTAAAGAAGGATGGGAAAGCTTCAGAATTAAGGCTTGATTTAAATTTACCCAATAAGCCATACTCAATACTGACAAACAGGAATAAGGAAATAGTTCAACCATATAAGGCACTATTCATATCATATTCGCCTTTTTGTGAATATATATCTGCTTACCTGAATATCTGGGTGATAAGAAAATGTTAGAGATGGCATGCACAGAGAGGAATGACTATCTCAGGACTGAAGTGTTGAGTATGAGTTTAGATTAAAAGAACGTGATCTGCAGAACTTGGGCAGATAGATGGAGTAGGAGAAGAAGAGATATGATTGAGACATACAAGTTAGCAAGAGGATCTTCTCAGGCATTGATAATACATAGAATAGCTAGCTTACAATAGGTATCAGAAGAATGATACTCATCCCTGAAAACTGTAAGGAACCCAGGAGTAAGGAAGTGAATACACACACAAACATTATATGTGTGTGTGTGTGTGTGTGTGTGTGTGTGTGTGTGTAAAAACAACAAAAAATTTCTAAATCAAAAAATCAAAGATTATCAATCCATGCTATTAGGAAAAAAAAGATCCTTTTGAATTGTTCTGAGAAAAACATTTTATTTTGGTTCAAAACCATTTAAACCCCAGCTCCATTTATTCACAATTTTCCAAGCAAAAAATCTAGTCTTCACACCCTTACTAATCACATTTTTACTAACCAGGAATGACCTCTTGTTCTGCAACCTCTAAGCCAAGTGCTGAAATATTTCCCCTACATCAATCCTATAAAACCTTTAAGTAACTTAAATGTTTCTATCATATCCCCTCTTTTTCACTTATCAACCAACTTCTGCAGTCCACACCTTCAATCTATTCTCATAGGGAATGTTCCACAAACCACTCGTGATCTTAGTTGCAAAGCTCTGAATTCTCTCCACCACCTCCTCATCCCCAAGAAACCCAGGAGACCAGACCTGAGCAAAGTAATTCAGATGTAGACATATTGAGGCCTTATAGAGAGGAATAGCATTGATTGATGCAAGGGAAATGTTTCAGCACTTAGCTTAGAGGCTGCAGAACAAGAGGTCATACCTGGAAGCTGAGTAAAAATGTGGTTAGTAAGAGTGTGAGGACTAGATTCTTCAACAGTCAAGAAATCTTATGAACTACCTTAGCAACTTTAACAATATACCCATCTGGACTTCTGTGCCCAGTTATGGGCACCAGGGTTTCTTCATGATGGGGAGGAAGAGGAGAGGGTCCAGAGACGAGTGACCAAGATGATAGCAGGTCTGTGGAATGAACTTTATGAGAATAGGTTGAAGATTTGTGGGTTGCAGAAATTGGACAATAGGCGAAGGAGGGGTGATATGATTGAGACATTCAAATTACTGAAGGGTTTTTATAAGATTGATCCAGAAGATATTTTTGAAAATATGACTGGTGGTGGGAGAACTAGGGGCCATGCATGGAAGCTGGGCAAGAGCGTGGTTGACAAGGGTGTTAGAGCTAGGTTCTTTACTTGGAGAGTGGTAAATGAGTGGAATAAGCTTCCAGAGTCTGTTGTGGGTGCTACGACTGTGAATGAGTTCAAGGCAAGGTATGATAGATACTGTGTGAATGTTGAATAGTTGTTCTTGACATGATGTTAGGGCCTCCCTCGATGAGTCTTTCGACTTCTTGGAGTTTCCCGGAACAATAATAATTTAAACTCTCTGTCTACTACTATCCCTAATCCCTAGCTTCATCCTGAAGTACAGTGACATTAAGGTGGTACACAGCTGGTAATCTATTTATCCCAAAATGCATAACTTTACATTTCTACACATTAAACTAACACTCATTTTTTTTTCCCATACTGACAGCCTATTTAAATCAGCCTGCAAGCTCTCCACATCACCTTGATTAACTATTACTCTACCTAATTTTGCATCATCGGCAAATAAATGAATATTTCCTATCAGGTTATTTCCAATATCAGTTATGTACAAATTAAACAGTAGAAGTTCTAGTACTGAACCTTTCAGCAAACCACTAGTCACATGTTTTCATCTGGACTCTGCTTCTTTATATACCATTTTTTGATATCTATCCAGCAGCCATCACTATCCGCATAACCAGTGTCATATCCATTCCCATTTGTTCTAATTTGCATAACAGAGTTCCATGTGGTATTCTGTCAAATGCCTACATAAAGTCCAGTAGAATCATCATGTAGCCATTCCCTTTATCCAACTCAGCTGTCACTCTATAAAAAAAATTTAGTAAATTACTAAGACATGACCGACCCTTCCCAAAGCTGTGCTGACCCTCATAGAGCATCATATTCTTACTCCTTTACCCATTCTTTAATTCTCTTTTTGACTAATGCTCCAGTACTTTACCACCACTCCTGAGATAGTGACTATATATCAGGAGCATCTATAATTTGCTACTGCAGTCTTAGAACCTTCCTCATGCAAGGGAATTATTTTGCCCTCCGTCCACTCTCTTGAAATTCTACCAGAGCTGAGACTTAAATTAGAGTCTAGTTAGAGGCATTACCAGTTCCCTTGCATATGTCTCCAAAATGCGATCTGATATCCCATCTAATCACTCTCTCTCTCAAGCACCTCCATAGCACAATTGGAAGAACAATGGTGCGTTGCACCCTTTGATTGGAAAAGGCCTCAGTTCAATTCTTGTCATGATGGGAGGAATCTTTATATGGGTTTTTTCAATTAAATTAAATCTTGTAACTTAAATTCACGGTATGATTTGGAATGACACGGAATCACATGCTGCTCATGAATATGCTGATCACCTTTCTCCTTCTATACCCTCCACAACAATTTCTTTTTCTGCAACTAATGCTTAATGACATTACCCATCTATGTCCTACCTGATTAACCCCCCCCCTTACCTTAGGTATAGAATTTAATATTGCTTCCTCTAGATAATCCTTAACTATATCCCATGCATTATTAACATCTTAACCTGAATTGTTTTATGACATAACACAGCTTCATGCTTCTTCCCAAGCTTGTTATAATCACCTGCCTTGTAGTTCCATATATACTCCATCTTAACAGAATTTTCCTCATGTTTTACAATCTCCCAAGTCAAGACCACATGTCACTTTCTCCAATTAGAGGAAATGTCACCACCTTGGTTATGAACAGCTCTTCTTATCCTATGACCAGGTCCAATACTCTTGTACCCCAAGTTTCTTCCATCACATGCTGCCTTAAATAATTATCTCTCAGTAGGTGAATAAATTTCATTTCCTTCCTGCCATGATATCTCTCTCTTCCTCCCAATCTTAATCTCCATGGTTGCAGCCCCCCCCCATAATAATTATTCAACCTGCACTCATTGTACTAATTTGTTGACACATATTATTATTATTACCCCAAGACCTAATGGAGTCAAAGACTCATCTGGGAGGTCCCTTTATCACACACACACACATCTCATCATACCGTGTCTTAAACACACTCAAACTCCTTGCAGACACCACACTCTCAGGCAAGGCATTCCAATCATTCACAACTCTGCACGAAAAAAACCTGCCTCTCACTCCCCTACTCACACCCTCTTTATACAGTTTCCAGGAATGACCTCTGGTTCTCCCCTGATCTCCCACTAATCTCTGTAGAATTTCTCCACCATTGATCTTATAACATCCCCTTACCAACTTGTAGATCTCTATCATATCTCCCCTCTTCCTCCTCTCCACCAGACTCTGCAAATTACATCTTCTCAATCTTTCCTCATACTCAACATTCCAGAGGTCAGAAACTACCTTACTCAGTCGCCTTTGGACCCTTTCCAACATCTCTTCATCCTTCTGAAATCCTGGTGACCAAATATGGGCACAATAGTCCATGTGAGGCCTAATCAAAGCCTTATACAACGGAACAAGAATCTCCCTACTTCTACACGTCAGTGTCCTACGCAACATTCCCAGAAGCCTTTGTGTTGTCTTCACAATTTTGGCGATGTGTCCCCTAAACTTTAGATCCTTATCCACTATCATCCCCAGATCTCTTATTTCTTCTACCTCCAACAATACATTCTCACCAGGCATAAATTCTGCATCCCATCTTTTGTTTTCCAAATTTTAAAACCTTACATTTTGCAACATTCAACTCACATTCCCCATTTGCTTGCCCAATCACTCCATTTAGTCAAGTCTTCTTGCAAGGCCACAACATCTTCACTACTCTTTATGGTTCGTCCCAACTTTGTATCATCTGCAAACAACTGAATATCTGCATCCAAATCTTCGCCAATATCATTAATATACAAGTTAAACAGTAATGGCTCTAAAACAGACCCCTGAGGCACTCCACTAGTGACTTTCCTTTTCCTGGATATCGCACCCCCATACACAACTTGTTGATACCTATCAGATAGCCAGTCTCCAATCCAGTGCACTAATCTAATATCCAATCCCATCTGCTCTAGTTTAACTGTCAGCTTATCATGAGGTACTCTATCAAAAGCTTTTGCTAAATCCAAGTATATTACTGTGTATCCTTCTCCTCTGTCCATGGAAGCAGTCACTTTATTGTAATAAGTAAGTAGATTACTAAAACATGACCTCCCTTTAGCAAATCCATGCTGTCTATCAAAGATTATACCATTGTTGTCAACCCAACTTTGGATCCTAGTTCTCAAAAGCTTCTACAACAACTTAACCACAACACCTGACACACAGATAGGCCTATAGTTTGAGTTCGATCACCTCCTTTATGAAGTGGCACAATCTTGCCCTCCTTCCACTCCTTAGGAACTTAACCAAGTGCAAGACTCGTATTAAAAAAATGTGTCAAGGCAGGTGTCAACTCCCTGGCACATTCCTTCAGAATACGCAGTGATATATAATCAAGTCCCACAGCCTTATTTACATCTAATTTACTCATATCTTTCTGATCATCCCTGGAATTCCCCAGCAACCAACCATATATTTTGTCTTATTGACCTTGATCTCACACCAGACTGACTCAAATAAACAACCACTCTCCCACCTAACTCCAATTAATTTTGGCAGCAATTCATCTACTATCATCAGCAGTACCCCTCCCTCCATCCTATCTTCCCTGAAAATACTAAACCCTTCACATTCTATCCTTGTAACTACATCATCTGCTGTTAGTCAAGTCTCATTCATTTCCAATAACTTTTGACGAGGTGGCACTAATCAATGCCAAAAACTCCCCCCTCTTGTTCCTGATGGAATGATAATTATAATTCCAAAGAAAGGAGATATCTGACTACAAGTGAAATTTGGAGGGGAATTAATTTACTGTCACAGTACCTGAAAAAATTTTCTGTAAAATATTGATAAATAGGATTAAAAGTTTAACAGAAAAAATATTTAAGGCATGAACAAGTTGGTTTTAGAGCAACTGGGAATACTGTACATTACAGAACAAAGCACAGGACTTAAAGGCTTAATATACCTAAATTTTATACATTTTGAATAAAGCATTTGACAGTACTGATGGAAAAACATTATGGATAATTATTAGAAACTATGGAATTCCGGACAAATGCATGAATAAAAGAAATGTATAAAGGAAGTAAAAGTTGTGTTATGCTGACAACATCAGAATGTTTTTTTTTTTCAGATTAAGACTGATGTGAGACAGAGTAATGTAATATCTGATTTACTCTTATTAATATAGTTATCAATATACTGGATTATAAAAAAAAAGTTACAGGTGTCAGAAGAGGAATTAAATGGAATCCTGTGTCACAGTTGGAAGATCTGAATTATGCAGATGGCATAATTTTGATATCATCAAAATACATACTTTACACATCAAAATTGGAAGCATTGTATAAAATAGCAGAAAAAGTTGGACTTAATTGGACAAAATTGGACTTAAAATAAATGACTAAAAGAATAATTCTTAAACTAACCAGCAAATGCCACAAAGAAATTAAAATCAATCAACATACAGTAGAAGTAGTTGAGAATTTTACATACTTGGGAGTAATTTTGTAAATACTGAAAGTGGAACAGATAGATATATAATGTAAACATTGCTGAAAGCAAATAATGCTTTTGCAAAATTAAATAATATATGCAAATCATAAAAATATTGTAAAACCAAAATAGAGATCTTCAGCAGCAATATTAAGGACGTATTTTATATGGATCAGAGACATGAAAACTGACTCAAAAACAGGAATTTAAATTAACTGCTTTTTAAACAAAATCTTTGTATAAAATATTAAAAATATTTTGACCCCAATGTATAACAAATAATAACTTATATAAACTGAATAAGCAAAATAATATAACCAGTGAAATAAAAAAATGCAGATGGAAATGGACTGGATACATACTAAGAATGGACAGTAGAAAGATTCCAAGAGCAGCTTTGACTCCAGATGGATTCTAGAAGGAAGAAGAAAAGTGGAAAGCCTAAATTAATTTGGCAGAGAATAACAGAAAAGGAAAGAGTAATTTAATTAAGAAAGAAGAAGTCATTGTTCCACAATATAAATATGGCCACATCTAGATGTGGCCATATTTATATTATACTGTATATTTATGTTATTCTGGTCACCTAGATTCCATAGGAATGAAGAAGTGGTGGAGAGGATCCAGAGGCAAAAAATGACAGAGATTCTTGCAAAATATCTTACAAAAAAAATAATAATAATGTACAAAGGAATCAAAATAACGATTTTGCCACCTGATGCTTAAAATAATCCAGTTATCCATTGTTTATAGAAAAATCATATGATTTTTCAAATCAAATGAGATGATTAAGTTGAATGTTTATTTTTCACTTGGTTAGAATATAATAAATTTAGTTTAATCCTTTATCCAAGTGTGAGCAAACAAAGTTTGCACCTGAAAGTATCTTCAGGACTGGGGGTAAGGTGATACAACACCAGGACGACTCCTTGCAAAGGTGGAGCAAGCTACCAAAACTCCTGTCTCAGTATCTCTCATAATGCAAAACACATCTCCTTGCAGATATGTCTAATGTTATGCATTAAGGGAAGGGCCACTACCCAGACTAGTTTCGACCTTTATTGAGGTCTCTTCAGTGGGAGCCAGGCCCAAGTGGAGATACCAGCCAGAAGCATTAGCAGGTCATCACCTAACACCCAGTCCTGAAGATACTTTCAGGCGCAAACTTTGTTTGCTCACACTTGGATAAAGGATTAAACTAAATTTATTATATTCTAACCAAGTGAAAAATAAACTTTCAACATCTTTCTCTAAATCCAGAGTAATTTATTAAAAAGGTGGCACACTAATTGGCAACTCCTATAGGTAGAGATGACCTGCTAATGCTTCTGGCTGGTATCTCCACTTGGGCCTGGCTCCCACTGAAGAGACCTCAATAAAGGTCGAAACTAGTCTGGGTAGTGGCCCTTCCCTTAATGCATAACATTAGACATATCTGCAAGGAGATGTGTTTTGCATTATGAGAGATACTGAGACAGGAGTTTTGGTAGCTTGCTCCACCTTTGCAAGGAGTTGTCCTGGTGTTGTACCACCTTACCCCCAGTCCTGAAGATACTTTCAGGTGCAAACTTTGTTTGCTCACACTTGGATAAAGGATTAAACTAAATGTATTATATTACAAATGAGATGATTAAATTGGTATTTAATCATCTCATTTCCACTAGGTGGTTCTGAGATGATTAAAAATTACAGTACAGGTCAAACTAAAAATTAAATCTAATAATAAATTCCAAAAAAAAAAAATCTAAAGAGGAATACATTTTCAATTAATGAACCATAGTGATGCTCTAAATGAAATATTTGCAACATCACTTGAATTATTTGAATATTTGAATTATTACCAAATTATGAAAGCAACTACAGTGTAATATTTTTTAAACTAAAGTAGATCAGAGTGATGATGAAACTGAAAATACAAATTAATACATGAATGAATCCCACTTAAAATAAACCACATAAAATATATCGTTAAAGACAATATATTTCATGTGTTACATTTATAATATATTTTGCAATTTATTTTACTTCGAAGACTGATGCTTGGTGAATTTGTGGACAGATAGGTATAGCATGGACATGTTTTAATACTCCTAGGAGAATGAGTGCATAACACTAATAATAAGTTCATAACCATTATCTTTTCTTTTAGTGTTACATGTCAGCATTCATTTTCGAAATTATGGATTTTATAACCGTGTTATAACTAACTCTAGTTTTTTTTAAATAAAGAGTTAATAAAAATATTAATAATAGATTAATAAGAGTTAATAATAATAAAAATATAATAAAAAGAGTTAGTCATAACACGGTTGTAAAATCCATAATTTCGAAAATGAATGAAAGTTCATAACCAAATTTTTAAAAAAAAATAAGTTGCTATTCTATAAGCATGATATTTTTTACGTTACCCTATCTTCTTTTACATATTAGTTTGAAGGTCCATTTATAAAGACAGTCTTATTTTACAAACCAAACCAAATTTTTAAAAGTGATAAGACATTTACTGCTTATAAATTGTTAAAGAAAAGTCTTTATAATGTTTATCTAGATAGGATAAACATCTAGATCTTTCCAACTGAAGGATGTAAGTACAGAGAGCATAATAAAGGAAATGCAGTTTTTCATTTTCTCTACACACATGAAATTCATAAATTATGTGTAGCAATAAAGTATCATTACATTTAAAAACAAAAATTTAAAATCATATTTCCAGGCAACAAAATATGATTTTTTTTTTTACCTAACATAACTTTTCAATGGTGAAATACGAAGAATTGTAGGATCTTCTGTATATAAAAAAGGATCTGGGAGAGAAATATTAGCACCATCAATCTGGAGTAGTAATTCTGATACATTGTATGTGGGTAGTGATGTGGCTGTGGTTAGACAACTAATCTGGCTGCTACTTGATAAAGTTCTGAAAGAGAAAAATAAAAATCAACATTTGGTGACTAACACAAAAAGACTTCTCCCACCACTATACATTTACAACCTAGTTACATAAGATATGTTAAAATAAACTTTTAAAAACTAATGAATGAGAAATTATAGTAAATGAGAACAGTTTTGAAAGAAGGAATGCATTAATAATCTCATCTCATCTTCCTTTTACCTTGGGGTGTCGAGGGTTTATTAATCATCGGACCTCAAATCGTTCACAGGATAAGGTGGTTAGTTCTATTCCCCGGTGTATCTGTTGCCCTGTAGTGTTGAGTTCTCAAGGCTGGTTTGCATGCTTTGTGGGATGAAAAACCCAAAGATAAACTGGAGGAAAAACCTTACTGTCCATGCCCAAGACTGGCTAACTTGGCTATGGCTGAGGAAGATCCTTCAGCTCCTCACGTAACCGACAGGAATCGAACCTAGGACACTACTTGCCCAGGCATATGGTTGCGAAGCGCACAGCCACTAGGCTAACCATGCAGATGCATTAATTATCATTTATTATTAAGGTCTCCATGGAGTCAAAAGACTCATCATGTGAGGTTTATCCTAAGAAACACAAAGTCTATCATACCACTCCTTGAACTCATTTACCGTTCTCGCTCTCACCACTCCATCAGGCAATGCATTCCATGGTTCAACCACCCTCCATGCAAAAGAAACCACTCCTCACCCTCTTGCTCACAGTTTCTTTTCATAACTTACAGGGATGGCCTCTTGTCATCACTCCTTCCCGCTGTTCAACCAAGCGAAAGAACTCCTCAGTGTCAACCCTGTAACCACCGCTCAAAAGTTTAAAAGTCTCAATCATATCACCTCTCCTTCTTCTATCCACCAAACTCTGCAGTCCACATTCCCTCAGCCGATGCTCATAACTATCATTGTACAGTCCTGAAACCATCTTTGTTATCTGCCTTTCTATGCTTTCCACAGTTAATTAATCCCCTTCAAATCCTAGGGACCAAATCTGAGAACAATAGTCCAAGTGTGGTCTGATCAGGGTCTTATACAATGGAATGATAACTGTTTTATCTCTGTAGGTCAGTGTCCTTCTCATCATTGCAGCAATCCTCTGTGTTACCTTCACCACCTTTGCAATATGTCCCCTAAATTTCAGGTTTCTATCAATCATCAACCCCAGATCTCTCTTGTCTACCCTACTTCCTCCAGTATAACTCCTCCCATAGAGTATGCAGTGTCCCATCAATGTTTCCCAAACCTCAAGACCTTACATTTTGCTGCATTAAACTGACATTCCCATTCATTTGCCCATTTATCTAGCTTATTCAAATCCTCTTGCAGGGCTGACGCAACTGCACTATTACTAATAATCCTTCCCAGCTTCGCATCATCTGCAAACAACTGAATATCCCCTTGCAATCCACTGACAATGTCATTGATATAAAGGTTAAACAATATAGGTCCCAGCACTGAGCCCTGTGGGACCCCACTTGTAACCCTCTGCTTCCTTGAAAATGCCTCACCATACACAACTCTCTGATACCTATCGGACAGCCAATCCTGAATCCAGTTGACCAATCTGACATCCAAACCCATGGATGTCAGATTGGTCCCTGCAACTTAAATATCAGCTTATCATGTGGCACCCTGTGAAATGCCTTTGCAAAGTCTAAGAAAATGGCAGTATATCCCTTTCCCTCATCTAATGCTCTTGTAACTTTATCATAAAAGGCTAGCATATTGCTAAAACAAGAGTGCCCCTTCACAAATCCTTGTTGACTCTCACAGACAACATTACCCTCATCTGCTCAATGCTGTATACAGTCCTTTACCACTTTCTCCAAGATCTTACTAACTACTGATGACACACAAACTGGTCTATAATTAGACACTTCCAGTCTGCTACCGCCCTTATGCAATGGCACTATCTTACCTTCCTTCCATTCCATGGGCACCTTTCCAGCAGCCAGACTTTTATTGAAAAGCCAGGTCAAAGGCACTGTTAGTTCCCTAGCACATTCTCTCAAAACTTATGGTGAAATACCATCCAGTCCCACAGCTTTACTGACATCCAGAGTACTCAGTATTTGAAACACACTCTCCTCCTGTACCTCTAAACCTCGAACCTGCCCAATACCTCTAGCATTAAAACTGATTCCTCCAGGATGAAATACTCCAATAAAGTGTTCATTGAACAATCCACTATGTCCTCTGCATCAGTCACTCTATTCCCATTGTTATCCCACAATATCACACAGTCATTTCTCCTGCTACTGGCCACATATCTAAAAAAATTCCCTAGGAATTTCTTTGGATCTTAGGGCCAATCTCCTCTCATATTCCAGTTTCATCTTCCTTACCATACTAGTCACTCTTCTGGCCTGTGTCTTATATTATACTCTTCATGCACCTTCTCCTGTCTCCTTATATCTCTTCCACAGCCTCTTTTTCGCATGCAATTCCTGTTTAATATTGTTTGTCATCCACTTTATTCCAAATTGTGTCCTCTTGTTCACTCGTGGTATACAACTTACCATTGCTGCTAACAAATATTCATTCATAATTTCCCAAGAAGAGTTGATATCCTGGCCTTCCAATTCCTCCCTCGATGGAACTTCCCCAAGTTGACTTCTTAGACTATTATAATCACCTGCCTTATAATTCCACATACGTTCCCGTCTCTTTGATACTCCTGCATGTCTATTCATTTTCCAAGTCAAAACCATATGGTCACTCTCTCTAACTGGTGAGAGAGATGTCATCTCAGTTATTATCAACTCTTCTGATGCTATAACCAAATCCAAAACTCTTGAACCTCTTGTTCTCTCTATTACATGTTACCTAAGACATTTGTCCCTCAAGAATTGTAGAAATTCCATACCCTTATTGCTACATCTTCCTCTCCCCAGTTTATACTACTGTAGTTAAAATCTCCCATAACAATCATTCTTCTTGCACTTGCCAAACTCAACTGTCTAAACATTTCCTGGTCCCCACCCTCTGTGCTCCTGGGTCTGTAGCAACACCCCACTAAACACCCTGTCTTCTTCAACTCTACCAAACACCATATGCTTTCAAAATCATTAGTGTCACTGCCTTTCAAAGTCTCCACTTTTAGAGGACATAAGTCATCACTTAACATAAGCAGTACTCCACCGCCATGCTTTCCTTTCCTATCCTGCCAAAAAATGCTGTACCCAGTGACTTCTATTCCTGTTATTATATCCTCTTCTGTCAACCACGTCTCAGTGATCCCAATAATTTTTGGCCAGGCTGATTCTATCTGCGCCACCAATTCCTCTCCTTTATTCCGGATACTCCTGGCATTAGTATATAGCATATAAATGCCGTTGTTTCTATACCCAGCATTATCCCCTCTAGACTCCACTGGGCTCAGTGTTACCTGATGTTGTCCCCCTTCTCCCAAGTACCCATTTCCACAAGAGGCCACCCCTGCTACCATCCTCCCTGGGACACATAACTTTTTCAGAACAGCAATCTCTCCAGATGCGTACGTCCTTCCTCATTCAAATGTAAGTAGTCTCTTGCATACAATTCCTCTCTGTCCTCAAACACATTTCAAGCATCCACATATTCCAGTCCTCTCTTGTCACACACTCTAGCTATTATGTCATTCAATATTACCGCTCTTCTGCTCAGTTCGTCATTATCATACCTAGGCAACACACACACTATCTTTGCTCTCTGTGTCTTCTTTCATACCACCTCAAGCAAGAATCTCATATCTCTCGCTGCCCTATTTACGCCACCACTCAAGTCATTCCCACCATCACAATCATCTCATCCACCCTTTCACCTCTCTTAACTGCCAAAGCCACCCTTTCTATCGTTCCTCCTGGAAAACACTCCTCACACATCCTATCTTGAACACCACAGATCATTGAGTCCCCATTATCACCAGCATATCCCCTCTAGACTCCACTGGGCTCGGTGTTACCTGATGTCGTCCCCCTTCTCCCAAGTACCCATTCCCACTCTTACCGTTCTCTCTCTCCTATTGTTTTCATTTTCTCCTCTTCTTTCATTCCCATACCTCTCTCCTACTGTTTCCATTTTCTCCTCTCTAGCACTCCCATACCTCTCTCTCATTCCATTCTCTCCTCTTCTAGCAATGCCATACCTCTCTCTCATTCCGTGTTTCCTACTGTTTCCATTCTCTCTTCTTCTAGCATTCCCATACCTCTCTCTCGTTCCGTCTCTCCTACTGTTTCCATTTTCTCCTCTTCTAGCATTTCCATACCTCTTTCTCCTGTTTCCATTCTCTTCATTTCCATTTCCAATTCCATTCTCTCCTCTCCTATCATTCCCAAAAATCTCTCTCTCCCCTACTCCGATTTGCCTTGCATTTATCTCTTCCATTCTTCTAATCTCATCTTTCATACTTATCATACTTCTCCCAAGACATTTCAGCTCCTTTATCTCCCTCTGCAGGCCAGTCACTCTAAATCAAAATTCACTCTCCCAAACAAAACCATCTAAACTTTCACAGTTACTCGCGCCTTCTACACTTTCAACTATTATTTTCTCATTCACATTTTTTTCTTCATTCTCTCCTATCACACTACTCATCTTCCTGTATTCATTTCCCGTTCCTGGAGCAACAAGGTCGGTTATTGAGATATCTGCTGCATTTATTTCCTCCCACTGCCTGCACTTTAAATTTTCCCCCACCATCACCGCCCAGTGTAATTTTGTGTAGCTATCATATTCATACTAATAATTTGTATAATAATTTCTATTTATATATAAAAATAATTTGAAATGGCTTTTAGGCATTTTATTCAACAGTACTCATGGCTGAATGTCCTAAAACTTAACAGTAGTGTAAAGAAATCGAATTTTACAGTTGTTTTGTCATTAATATAATTGCAGCAATTATTACTGAGAGTAACTGATCATGGACTAAAATTGAATATCCCTTAATTTCGAACTACATATTTATGCTTTTCTATTTTATAATTACTGTATAAACATCTAAAAATGGAGTAATCAGTTTAAAAATTAATAGTAGACAGGTATTATATTATAAGCCAACTATCTTCTTAATTATGTTTCATACATTACACATGTAATCAGAGTAACTGTAATGAACAGCTTACCAGGAATAATGAATCGATGATCAAAATGTTTTACATTCTGTAGCGCACTATTTCCCAAGCTACATACACATGGAAGCAGGATCCCCCCCCCACCACCACCACCCAGTGTAATTTTGTGTAGCTATCATATTCATACATACACATTTCTTAAAGGCATTCTTGTTTTATAAATTTGATAGCCTTTAATAATAAAGTCACAAGAGCCATAAATATTATTATTATTATTATTATTATTATTATTATTATTGCACAGGCATCACCATGGAGTCCAAAGACTCAAACTATCCACACAATCTATCAATACTTCTTGAATCCATTAACAAACACACAACTGACTCTGGCAACTCATTCACAACTCTCCAAGCAAAAAATCTAGTCCCTCACACCCGTACTAACTACATCTTTATTCAACTTCCAGGGATGGCTCCCTTGTTCTGGCTACTCCACCTGAAAGCTGAAACATTTCCCCAGCATTAATCCTATAAAATCCTTTAAGCAACTTAAATGTTTCTATCATATCCCCTCTTTTTCTCATATCAACCAACTTCTGCATTCTACAAACCCTCAATCTATCTTCATAGGGAACATTCCACAGACCACTCACCTCTGAATCTTCTCTACCACTTCCTTCCCCAAGAAACACAGGAGACCAGACTTGAGCACAGTAATCCAGGTGTGGATCTATCAAGGATTTATAAAGAGGAATAATGACATATTTCTACTTGTTAATATGTCCTTCAATAACCAAGTAATCTTATGGGCTACTTTAGCAATATGTCCTCTAAACTTTAACTCTCTGTCTACTACCCCTAAATCTCTAGTTTCATCCTGAAATACAGTGTCATTAATGTGATACACAGCTTGTATTCTGTTTATCCCAAAATGCATAACTTTACATTTCTCAACATTAAACTTATACCCATTATCTTTAGTCCATACTGGCAGCCTATTTAAATCATCATGCAAGCTCTGCACATCACCTTGATTAACTATTACTCTACCTAATTTCACATCATCAGCAAACAATATTTGCTGATGATGCGAATATTTCCTTTCAAGTAATTTCCTATATCATTTATGTAAAAATTAAACAACAATGCTCCCAGCATTGAACTTTGCAGCACACCACTAGTCATCTGTATTCGCCTCGATTCTTCCCCTCCATATACTGCTTTTAGATATCTGATCACTATCTTATCCACTTAACTAGTGTCGCATCCATCCCGATTTGTTCTAATTTGCATAGGAGAGTTTCATGTGGTATTCTGTCAAATGCTGCTGGATGATTCTGGGGGTTTTTGCCTTTGCAAAATCCAGCAGAATCATTGTATAGTCATTTCCTTTATCCAACTTTGCTGTTATTTTATTATAAATAAGATAGTAAATTACTAAGGCATGACCAACCCATCACAAAGCCATGTGATGGGTTGGTCCAGTACTTTTACCACCACGCTTTGAGATACTGATTGGTCTATAATTTGCTACAATAATAAATTTAGTTTAATCCTTTATCCAAGTGTGAGCAAACAAAGTTTGCACCTGAAAGTATCTTCAGGACTGGGGTAAGGTGGTACAACACCAGGGCAACTCGTTGCCAAAGGTGGAGCAAGCTACCAACACTCCTGTCTCAGTATCTCCTATAATGCAAAACACATCTCCTTGCGGATATCTCTAATGTTATGCATTAAGGGAAGGGCCACTACCCAGACTAGTTTCGACCTTTATTGAGGTCTCTTCAGTGGGAGCCAGGCCCAAGCTGAGATACCAGGCAGAAGCATTCGCAGGTCATCTCTACCTATAAGAGTTGCCAAATGGTGTGCCACCCTTTTTTAATAAATTACTCTGGATTTAGAGAAAGATGTTGAATAGGAGATACTGAGACAGGAGTGTTGGTATCTTGCTCCACCTTTGCAACGAGTTGCCCTGGTGTTGTACCACCTTACCCCAGTCCTGAAGATACTTTCAGGCACAAACTTTGTTTGCTCACACTTGGATAAAGGATTAAACTAAATTTATTATACTCTAACCAAGTGAAAAATAAACTTTCAACATCTTTCTCTAAATCCAGAGTAATTTATTAAAAAAGGGTGGCACACCATTTGGCAACTCCTATAGGTAGAGATGACCTGCGAATGCTTCTGCCTGGTATCTCAGCTTGGGCCTGGCTCCCACTGAAGAGACCTCAATAAAGGTCGAAACTAGTCTGGGTAGTGGCCCTTCCCTTAATACATAACATTATACATATCCGCAAGGAGATGTGTTTTGCATTATGGGAGATACTGAGATAGGAGTGTTGGTATCTTGCTCCACCTTTGCAATGAGTTGCCCTGGTGTTGTACCACCTTACGCCAGTCCTGAAGATACTTTCAGGCGCAAACTTTGTTTGCTCACACTTGGATAAAGGATTAAACTAAATTTATTATACTCTAACCAAGTGAAAAATAAACTTTCAAATATAATTTGCTACTGAAGTCTTAGAACCTCCCTTATGTAAGGGAATTATTTTGCCCTCTTTCCACTCCCTTGGAACTCTACCAGAGCAGATATTTAAAGAGCCTAGACAGAGACACTGCCAGTTCTCTTGCATATTCTCGCAAAACCCGAGCTGATATCCCATTTATTCCCACAGCTGTATTTACATTGAAATTTTGCAATATCCTAAGAACCTCCAATTCATCCACCTTTGTTTCTGCATTAGTGTCTGTCACATATGTTTAAGGAGTACCCTTACTATGACGATATAACCACTTTGCATGATATAATCATGCAAAGAGGTCACTCAGTAACTCAAATATTTTATCTGCTTCTGTCACCTCATGACCATCATCACTCATTAAGCTTAATCTTCCATAGTCATTCTTCCTCTTACTTGCCACATAACAAAAGAACTCTGGGATTTCCTTTGGCATGCTGGGATAGATTCTTCTCATAATCTCTGATTTTGCCTTGCTTGCCATGCTGGTCACTTTTCTTGCTCGAGTCTTGTATTGTTCATGAGTTTGCTGGTCACCTTTCTTTTTATATACCCTCCAAAGCATTTTTTTCTACTGCAGCTCATGCTTAATGATATTACTCATTCTTCTAACTCCTATCTGATTAACCTTTCTTACCTTAGGTACAATTTAATATTGCTTCCTCTAGATGACAATTAACTATATCCCATGCACTACTAACATCCATACCCTGCTGTCTTTTATACCATGGCACAGATTTAAGTTTCTTCCTAAGCTTGTCATAATCACCTGCCTTGTAGTTTCACATATACCCCTTCTCAACAGAATATTCTTCATGTTTTACAATCTCCAAAGTCAAGAATGCATGGTCACTTTCACCAATTGGAGGCAATGTGTCACCTTGGTTACTGATAGCTTTTCTGATCCTTCTGATCAACTATACCTGTTATGGTTGGGAGAGTGTTTCATTGCTAATGCTGATTTTAAAAATAGTCTCTCAGATATATAATGACTTTATGTAATATTAGATGTTTTCCTTCATCCAGAGCATGATCTGCCAATTCTGACTTGCCTTACAGATGATTGTGGATGTAATTTTTTTGTTCTTCAAGATGGATGCTAACTGATTACTAGTCTGCCCAAAAGTAGGCTAAACATAGCCACACTTAAACCAGTAGTTTGGCTGCATTACTCAATACTGATTATGTGTTTGACCTCGTGGTCCAGACACATGGTATGTTATATTATGGAATTCTTTAGTGCTTCTTTGAGTTGAATATCTGATTCAGTCTGGAAACTAGAAAGGGGAAATACTTCTGTAACCAAACCACAGTTTTTGGATTCTTTTGCTGTTAATTTTTTGTTAAAAAAGCAGCAATTCATTAGCTTGAGCATAACCCATGTTTTTGGGAAAGTATAGGTAGCACAACCTTCAGGGGATAAACCTAGACTACAGTGTGGATTGTAAAAAAATAGCCTTCCTTATCAGAAGCATATATAATATCATATAGGCCTTATAAAGTTACTAGAATACCAATAGCAGGACTATTCACTGCTGCCACCAAAGGTTTAGAAAAAACAATGAAACTTGTTACAAGATTTCTAAATATTTCATCAGTCATTACAGCTGTGGATTTTAATTCACTTTCATTTGTTTGAAAATGGCTGGGATCACTACCAGTTAAATACATGTCTCCTATACCTATGATTACTGTAATTGCTACTTCATTGATTTTGCTGCTTCCTCAAGAACTTTCTTGATACTTTCATACATTTGAAGATTAACAGCATTTTTCCACTATGGCCTATTTAGGAAAACTGTTGTAATTTTGTCATTCTGTTCTAACTAATAAACCTTCATATGGACTTTTTTTTTCTCCTCATATTCTTTAGCTTCTTCAAGTTTGAGTCCTGAAGCTCTTTCTTTTTCCAAAGCATGCTTTGTTACTATTTCATTTATCGCATCGATATATACTGATATTTTACTGCATCCTGGGACATAATACCAAGAGAATTCCAAGCTTCCCATTTGGCTTTTATAAAATCATCATAGTGTTCTGGTTTGGATATATCACATACTCCAATAGTTACTTGCTTAAACAGTAAATAAAGTAGGAGCTTTGTCTCCTTATCAGGTTTTTCTTCCATATGGAAGAAAACGTTCTATTCAGGTAGGTTCTTGTTTCCAAATTCAGTAACTAAAAAAAAACTGGAAAATTATAACATGCTATAAACACTTTTAAGGACTTCCTTTCTTAATGAATCAGGCAGAAACTCTCTTCTTTTTTGTACCATGTTCAATGCCTTTCTGGTCCAGAAGTTTTCTACAGAATATTTCTACTTTCTCTTTCCATCTACACTCTTCAAGCTTCGAATTTACTGGTGTCTTAATTTTTTCACATAACTGCAGATATCAGCTGAGTATCCCTCTTATCTAGATTTTGTGATTGTGGCATAATACAAATATTATAGATATTCTTCTTTGATTTTGACTCCATCATGTCCTTTAAATAATATTTAAAATAAATAAATAAAATTTAAAATTGAAATATTTCTTTAAAATATAATTACAAATCAACAATTAAGTTAGTTTATACATATCTGCTATCATTTGATTCACAACCTGTGGTTTAAATAGACAATTGTATGACAACAAAAATTTATTGATGAACATTAGAGCCTTGTCAAGAAAGTGAACAATTTATTCCATTAATAGTATCTAAATTTGTAGGAATAGAAATAATATGCCTATGCTGGGTGTGAATTCAATTAATATCTATGAAAATTGACATTTTCTCAATTTCTAAACACTGATAGAATCAATGAATAATTATTATTAGTAGTATTTTCCTTTTGAAATTTAACTAACATTTTTTTCTAATATGATCACTAAAATCCAACATCCATCTGGAGTGTGTGGATCACGTACCTACCTATCCACCACACATGGAAGATGATCGAGGAAGACTTCCACACTGCTACCTATATTTAGGTTTGAACCTAATAAATACAAACGAGTTCCCCCTGACCGTGGTCCTATTATGGGTTGAACATCTTCAAGTTCCACCACCTAAAAATAGAGCATGTTATGTAAATGACAGCTTCATATTTTTTCAATTAAAACTGCTAAGAAAATTAGCTTAGAAAAGCAATTAAATCATTAAAAAATTGAATTATTTAAATTGGACACGGTTTCAGTTTTAAGTAATGTTACTGAACAGTGTGTGCAGCATACTCCATAATGTAGTTGGATGATATATCATTGCATATTTTTTCCTAATGTGCAATGGAGTTAACCATTACCTCCACTTTCCACTTTGGTCTGGTTGTTTAATTAGAATCATACATTAGAGAGAACCCCAAAGGAATAGATCGAGTAAAAGAGGGCAATCAGAGAAGAGTGGTGTTACAGACAATTCAATTACAGGTTAGCATATGCACCTGCAGTTATGGTTAAATCATTGGAAGATTGGTTAAGAAAAGAATACTGGAAGCTTTTTTCTTTTCTTTTTTTTTTTAGGATTTAGGATAAAGGATTAAACTAAAATTTATTATACTATTAAGGCAGTTGACAGAATGCTGCATGGTAAGATGGTATACAAGTTGAGTGAAATAGAGAAGGGTAACTAGACTAGCATGTAGAAAGTTTTTTACCTTGGGTATACTATACGTTAAAGATACCAAGTAATTTTATAAACTTGGTTTTAATCCTTTTTCCCAAGCAAGCAAACAGACAAGTAAATCAAGTTTGCGCCTGAACATAGGTAGTGGCCCTCTCCTTTAATGCATAGCATCATACATCTTCCCAAGGGAATGTGCTTTGCATTAAGGGAGATACTATGGGAAAGTGATCAGAGCTCACTCCACCTTTACCACGTGTTGCCTCAGACCTCAACTATGTTCAGGCCCAAACTTGACTTGTCTGTTTGCTTACTTGGGAAAAAGGATTAAAACCAAGTTTATAAAATTACTTGGTATCTTTAACGTACAGTATACCCAAGGTAAAAAGCTTTCTACAATACATCTTTCTCTCATCCTGAGATTTTTATTTAATAAGGTCAAAGCACCTTGTGGAAACTTGTTTATGTAAAATTTATAAGCTCTGCATTACTTCAACCTTGGTATCTCTGGGTCTGGCTCCCACTGACAAGACCTCAATACAGGTCGAAACCAGTTGGAAGCTTGGGTGATGATTGGCAATGCTGTAGCCCATGAAGTTAACTGAGGCATGGCTGTTGCTGTTACCCCTCAGATGAGATATGAGCAAATGAGCGGCTCTGCTCGGTGTTGGGGTGAGCCTGCCACGGTATAGAGCCTACCAGTTCTGAGAGTTCTTCTCAGTGGCAGGGTGAGCCTGTTACTGAGGGGAACAACGCTGAGTTTTTGGAGTTTGACCTGCACTTGAACATTCAATAAAGGTCGAAACCGGCCTGGTAGCGGCCCTCTCATTTAATGCATCGCATCATACATCTCTGCAAGGGGATGTGCTTTGCATTAAGGGAGATACTAGGAGAAAGTGATCAGAACTTATTCCACCTTTACCACGACTTGCCTCAGACCTGAACTATGTTCAGGTGCAAACTTGACTTACTTGTCTGTTTGCTTACTTGGGATCTTTTCATTACAAGATTAAAATTATTTGGTATCTTTAACGAACTAGACTAGCAGTTTGAAAGGGATTCATTATCAAAACTTATAAGTTGTGTGTATGGAGAGTAGCAATGCCCCAGAAATAGAAGGTAATTACTGGAATGCCACAGGGCACAGTTCATGGACTACTAATGTTCACCCTATTTGTGTATGCATTAATGCATTAAGTGAGAGATCAAGACAGTCATGCAAATACAAGCGAGAGAGAGAGAATAACAGTGTGGTATGACCATGTGAATGATGGGAAGCTGTGTCAGACAAGAAATGCAATGCTTGCAGCAGTGGGATAAGGAATCTGACTGATAAATTAACTCAGGTAGCTTATCTCAATCAGTCAGGTGCTAAAAGTTACTTGAACAAGCATCAGCTTAGTAGTTGGTTACGATGTATGGGAGGGGGCTGAAAAGTTCTGATAAACCTAGAACAAAGAGGACTGGTTTATGCAACAGGGCAAAGACTTTTTTCTCAGAGGATTGCAAATGATGCAGCAGCATTGTAACAAGTGTATAACTTCATGGGGAATATGTAAAATAATGTGTTAGTTACATGGTTCTACCACAATTCCTTCACGGTGATTATCATGACTTTTCAGCGCACCTTCATATGTTCTCTAAAGACAGAAGCATCGATTAAAAAAAAAAAAAGGCAATGAGTACTTAGCATTGGTAGATGTAGTGAATCTGGAAATTATTGGCATTAGTGAGACCTGACTAACAGAAGATGATTTTCCTTACAGGAATGGAATATGATAAGTATAGAGTACTCAGTGAGAACAGAAAGGATAGAAAGTGTGGGAAGAGTATTGCTATTGATTGCAGAGGGATCAAATTCAAGACAGAGATCCTGAATGGTGGTGATGATGGTAATATGATGAGTAATACAGGAATACAGGTAATGAATTTAAAACTGCTGGGTGCAAGGCAGAAGTTAACAGGACAAAATATATAGCTGGATGCCGCTACAGGTCAACATCACCTGAAAAGAAAGGAATTTATAAAATTACTGAAGGATATAACTATTGTTAGCAGTAATAATGGAAGGAACTCATAGTAAATGAATACCAGATTCAAAAATTGCATCTAAGGATCTAAATATAAATAAAGATGTTGCATTGCCTCCAAGTGGAATGAGTCATTATGCAATTTTTAACAAGGAAGATGGCAAATCATGTGAGTGCTTTGAATAAAAAATGTATATGCAGGCAGGTGATTATGATAGAATGAGAAGTCAACTTGAACCAATGTATCTTGACATAAAAAATTGCAGAATGGAGGATTCAATGGTGCTTGGGAAGTGGTCAAAGGATGTGTAAAGGTAGTTATGACTGACTGCATCCCCAGAGTTAGGACAATGAATCAGCTCTGAGTTAAATGGATAAATTACACTTTAAAACAAGAATTGCATAAAAAATAAAATATTGTGAATCAATAAGAGGAGAAAGGTAACCAACCCCAGAAACAGTATATAAAAAAGCAGGTAAGGAAAGCAAGAAAGGTAACAATCAGACTATTTAAAGCAGTTACTTTGCAGGCAAAGGAAAATCTGAGAGAATTTTTTCTCTCAATTGTAAGTAACAGGAAAAATGGTCATTGAAGAATAATCTTCGTAAATGTGAAAGGTAAGAAAGTGTTGGATGCTGAAGAAGTATGCAAGTATCACTTCCAGACATTAGCAATCTGGATGCTGAAGTGAAACCAGAATTTCAGGTTTCTATCAATCATCAACTCCAGATCTCTTGTCTCCCCTACTTCCTCCAGTATAACTCCTCCCAGAGAGTATGCAGTGTCCCATCGATGTTTCCAAACATCAAGACCTTACATTTTGCTGCATTAAACCGACATTCCCATTCATTTGCCCATCTATCTAGCTTATTCAAATCCTCTTGCAGGGCTGCCGCATCTGCACTATTACTAATAATCCTTCTCAGCTTTGCATCATCTGCAAACAACTGAATATCCCCTTGCAATCCACTGACAATGTCATTGATATAAAGGTTAAACAATATACGTCCCAGTACTGAGCCCTGTGGGACCCCACTTGTAACCCCTCTGCTTCCCTGAAAATGCCCCACCATACACAACTCTCTGATACCTATCGGACAGCCAATCCTGAATCCAGATCCATGTGCTGCAACTTAAATATCAGCTCATCATGTGGCACCCTGTCAAATGCCTTCGCTAAGTCTAAGAAAATTGCAGTATATGCCTTTCCCTCATCTAATGCTCTTGTAATTTTATCATAAAAGTTACAAGAGCATTAGATGAGCAATGCTAAAACAAGAGCGCCCCTTCACAAATCCATGTTGACTCTCACAGATAACATTACCCTCATCTGCCCAATGCTGTATATGGTCCTTCACTACTTTCTCCAAGATCTTACTAACTACTGATGACACAGAAACTTACCTATAATTAGACACTTCCAGTCTGCTACCGCCCTTATGCAAAGGCACTATCTTACCTTCCTTCCATTCCATGGGCACCTTTCAAGCAGCCAGACTTTCATTGAAAAGCCAGGTCAAAGGCACTGTCAGTTCCCTAGCACATTCTCTCAAAACTCGTGGTGAAATACCATCCAGTTCCACAGCTTTACTGACATCCAGAATACTCAGTATTTGAAACACACTCTCCTCCTATACCTCTAAACCTCGAACCTACCCAATCCCTCTAGCATTAAAACTGACTCCTCCAGGATGAAATATTCCAATAAAGTGTTCATTGAACAATTCCACTATGTCCTCTGCATCAGTCACTCTATTCCCATTGTTATCCCACAATATCATTCTTCCACAGTCATTTCTCCTCCTACTGGCCACATATCTAAAAAATTCCGTAGGATTTTCTTTGGATCTTAGAGCCAATCTCCTCTCATATTCCAGTTTCATCTTCTTTACCATACTAGTCACTCTTCTGGCCTGTGTCGTGCCTCTTCTCTTCACCTGTCTCCTTATATCTCTTCCATAGCCTCTTTTTTACATGCAATTCCTGTTTAATATTGTTTGTCATCCACTTTATTCCAAATTGTGTCCTCTTGTTCACTCGTGGTATACAACTTACCATTGCTGCTAACAAATATTCATTCATAATTTCCCAAGAAGAGTTGATATCCCTGTCTTCTAATTCCTCCCTCCATGAAACTTCCCCAAGTTGACGTCTTAGACTATTATAATCACCTGCCTTATAATTCCACATACGTTCCAGTCTCTTTGATACTCCTGCATGTCTATTCATTTTCCAAGTCAAAACCATATGGTCACTCTCTCCAACTGGTGGGAGAGATGTTATCTCAGTTATTATCAACTCTTCTGATGCTATAACCAAATCCAAAACTCTTGAACCTCTTGTTCCCTTTATTACATGTTGCCTAAGACATTTGTCCCTCAAGAATTTTAGAAATTCCATTCCCTTATTGCTACATGCATCTTTATCTCCACAGTTTATACTACTGTAGTTTCTCACATAACAATCATTCTTCTTGCACTTGAGTTGCCAAACTCAACTGTCTAAACATTTCCTGGTCCCCATCCTCTGCTCCTGGGTCTGCAGCAACACCCCACTGAATATTCCTTTAGATGTTATACAAATTGAAAGGGATGGGTATGCAAAGGCATGCTTACTCTATGTTAATGGTAACAGGATTCTAGGCAATCATCCTGTTGAAAAACCCAAAGTTGCACTTCAGTACTGTGAGAATAGTATTTATTCCTTTAAGAAGAAATAGTACAAAAAAAAAAAAAAAAAAAAAAAGCAACGACCTTAGTCTTTTTTTTTTTATCAAAACTCTACGCAACCCCAATCTAGTGTTGTGATGAAATCATAAAATTTGTTTGGTTGGTTGGATTTTAGTTTAGTGACACATCAGTATTACTGTTATGATACACTAAGTGCATAGTTAAAAATATAGCAAATCACAAATGAATAAGTATAATGCAAAAAAAAAAAAGGCTAAAGCTTTTCTATATAAAAAAATTAAATGTATAAAAGATAAAATTAAGTTATAAATGGTAATGTAACAAAATAATGTTTCTGGATACAATTATACAAATGAATTTATTGTAAACATTTATATACGACAATTAATATATTGTAACAAACTCTATATATAAAGGAGCAGGCAGTTTGTTAAAAACAGCAAAATGATGAGTGTGCTCATTAAAGAATGAGGACAGTTGATTAAAATAGGGATAGTAAGATCTACAATATTCATCCATAGGCATATCTCCACATTCACACTAACATAAAGACTATGCATATGAAATATTCTAAATGCACAAGATGCTGTTCTAATTGTCTGATGGTGGATTCTCTAACTGGAGCTCCTCAACTATCAGAGAGTACTGCTTCTAGAAGAAACACAGAACTATGACCCATAATCAGGTTTTAGTCAGATAAGTGCTTGTAAAAGACAAAGTAAAAACATCAATTGGCATTCCAAGAGGTGGAAGGCAAAGTGTGAAGGATGGGTGATGCTCTCCTGCATTTATACCTCTGTTGAAATTATGATTTCTCTTAGTCTTTATTTTGGTTGGGATGTTTGCAGCAAAAGTATACCCAAAATGTCTTCTGTGGTAAAAACCTAAACCTGGTTTCAAGCACTAGCAAACAGTGTGACATGTAATGCAGAACCTTGTGAGACTCACTCTTCTTGGAGAAAGGTAAGGAGTAGATTCTATCAGACTTTTGCAAGGTTCAATTAGATAAAAAGTTTTTGACAACAACAAAAAAAAAGGAAGGCCCTCTAAGACCAAAGCTGTGTAAGCTTTTAGCATCAAATCTTCAAGCTGTGTCATATACTTTGTCCATGTCAAAGAAAACAGATAAGAAATGCCTGTTTTTTTAGGAAAGAATCTCTGAGAGCTGTTTCCAATCAATTCTAAATGATCTCAAGTGGTGTGATTTTTAGGGAAACCAACTGTGTCTTGGGGAAAAAAAAGTTGTTGCTCTCCAGAAACCATAAATGATGAGAATTAATTGATCAATTTTACCAAGATCTTACACAAACTATTGGACAATAATTTATTGGAATATTTAAATCTATATCTGATTTTGGAAAGGCAACAATAATTGATCTTGCAAGGAACTTGGAAATTCATCATTATAAAATATTTTATAGAGGCAGAGCAGTTGCTCTCTGGAATATGGTGATGTTTTAATACTTCAGCAAGTATGTCAACTGGTCCTACAGCACTTGCTTGACACTGAAGCAAAGCATTGTTCACTTTTATTTCTTGAATTATACGTTACATAATTCCAGACTGTTTGAAAAAAGAAGAGAATTTGATGTTTTCAGACATAAGAAGAAGATGTGGCCAATTGGCGAAGTTTCCGCCATGAATAGACACAACTTACTTTTGGATCAGCAATTGCATATCAAAAATTTTTAGAAAGCATGTTCTATGACTGAAAATGAGTGAGCAGTATATCTTCCTTCATGTTTCAGATCTTATCTCAAAGACTATTTCAGGTAGTGCATGATATGGTGATCGAAGGCATAATTAAGTCTGAGAATTTTTTTGACAGAGGTATCATGCATGATACATGAAAGCAATTAAATTTCTTGTGGTGGGGAATCTGCAAATACTCAAGTTTTATTTTGAGGTTTTCTGCCTGCTGTGAATCCTAAATTCTATGGTTTTGGGAAAGGAAACCATAGAATTCTAAGGTTTTGGAAACTAACTTGATGCTTTTGGCAGCATTTTGCATCTTAATGGCTTATATTATACACTTTTTAACATGATTCACAGATAGGAATCAGACAGTAATGTGTACCAGCCAGCCTGATCTATTTTTTATGATATCCATGTTGGAGGATTGAGCACATAAAAGAGAGAAATTTATCACTCCCATAAATGTTGTTTTCAACTTCCCACTTAAATAGTGGAAAGAAGGATAGAGATCTAATCAGTAACAGAGGATATTCAGGTAGGCATGTGGAAGAAGGTGTTACTTCCATTATATAGCTGCAGGCCATCTCCTGAGTTTGTAATAATCACCAGCCATATAGCTTTACATATATCTCTTCCTCACAGAAGTCCTCAATATGGCTGGCTGCCACCTAGGTAATCACTTCATGGTCAAACTCACCAAATGGAGAAAGATATGACACCACATTTATAAGAACATCCTTTGCTGAGATAATCAAATCCAAGACTCTTGATCTTCATGTACCTTCTGTTATGTACTGGCTAAGGGAGTTGTTTCTCAAAAACTCGAGAAATTTATTCTCTTTGCTTCCAGATGCCATCTCTTCATTCCAATCTATATTATAATTAAAATTATCCATAATGATCACCCTTTTCTTATGTGCCAGGCTAATTTTTGTCTATACATTTTTTTCTCACTGTGCTCTACATTACCAGGTCTATTTCATTTGTCTACTCTTCCTCACACCATACTGCCTCAAAATCACTGCCACTGTTTGTCCCTTCATGTACACCTTAGATGGTGTAGATGAAGGGACAAACATTAACAGCACTCCTCCTCCTCCCTTTCTTCTTCATATGCCTCCATGAAAAATATCTTATCCCTCCATCCTGTTGGGATGTCATCCTCATCCAACTGTGTCTTCTTATTCTGGCAATTTTTGGACAAATGAACTTGATCAATGCAACAATTTCATTCCCTTTATTTTGGACAATTTAGCAATTATATACGCACATAATAGCTCGTTTCCAGTTCTATAACAAGTTCCACTGATACTCACCTTGTGCTCCTTCAGATTTGCCACAACTCTAATAACTGAAATGACATACAGAGCCACTCGTGAATCATTCAAGACAGCCATCTGTCTTCCTAACTCTTCTATACATATCTATAATTCTCCTCATTTCACTCCATATAAACTTCATCTCTTATCTCAAGTTCACCAGCTTCAATTATGTCTTGAATCACTTTCTTAGTGCAAGAAAGTGATTTGAGACATGAAAGGTGAGTTGAATCACTTTCTTGCTGCAATTCAGATCCACTGCCTTGTCAGTCACACTCTCTTGCTGCCTTTCATGCCCACTGTCTTACTGTCAGTGCTGCATGCTATCTTACTGCAAGTTGCATGCTATTTCACACACACTTTCAAATCAATAAACACAAAGAAACATACAGAAATTAATTAATCATCATCATCACTTATTCACGTATGAATAGGAAAATATATACAGAAATAGTCATATAGTCATATAATAACAAAAATTCATGAATATAAAGTCTATTAAATGAAAGTGAACTGGTTGCTGTGTTTTGTGCCAAATGGTAAATGTCAGATGATGCATGAGTTTCATCTTAAAAAATGAGAAACTGCATGAACAAAGAATTCTGCAAAGTTTTGGATAGAAATAGAGGATAATCATTCTTTGGAGACTGAAGAATGAATTGAGTTTGAAAACCAGATGGAAACGACTTATAGGTTAATTTGGTGCAGATGTCTGGTAAGTTTTCTCAGACTCTGAATGGGAATCTAGAAACTGCCTCTGAAGAAGGACAATGGTGAAGGCTAAAATTATCAATTACTTTGGTGATGATTTTGGGCTTGTGGTAATAGGTGATGAACACAGCTCTAATAAAAGACAATTCTGGTTTTAGGAGAGAATAGTTGGGAATAAGATGTGTGCATGATGCCAAAGTTTTGATAATGCCTAACCTTTGAAATGGATGATAAGAAGCAACAGCATCAATATAATCCCACTCCCTTGTTTGTTTTCTATCTCTATACTGAAAACCGAAGACTACCAGTTGATTTACTCTTGAAATAGAAGAGCAATGCAAGTGCCTTCGATTCCTGGATGTTCTCATCCAAAGAAAATACTCTCTAACCAAGGGATAAAACTTGTTAAATACAATTAAATACATATGTGCAACATAATGCATAAATATAAACTAAATATATATATATAAATATATATATAAACTTTTAGTCTATAAACTAAAATAATATATGGTTAAAGAATCAGTCATCACAAGAAATTGAAAATAGCTGCTAACATGTAGTATAGTATTCCTTTACATACAGTGGAGGAGTAGTATGACCAGTATTAATCAAAACGTAATTTATTATTACTATTATTGTACAAACACCTCCATGGCATCTGAAGAATCACTACAGAAGACCCAAACTATCCACACAAACTACCATACCTCTCCTTGAACCCATTAACAGATAAAGCACTCACAACTGACTCTGGCAATACATTCGGCTTATTCTCAGATTTCCAAGCAAAAAATCTAGTCCTCACACCCCTACTAACTACACCTTTATTCAACTTCCAGGGATGGCCCCTAAAGCCAAGCCCTGAAACATTTCCCCCTGCATCAATCCTATAAAATCCTTTAAGCAACTTGGATGTTTCTATTATATCCCCTCTTTTTTCTCCTACCAACCAACTTCTATAATCCACAAACCCTCAATCTACATTCACGGGGAATATTCCACAGACCACTCACCATTTTAATCACTCACCTCTGAATCTTCTCTACCACTTCCTCATCCCCCAATAAACCCAGGAGACCAGACTTAAGTGCAGTAATCTAGATATGGATGTATCGAAGCCTTAGAAAGAGGAATAATAACTTCCTTATCTCTATTTGTTAATGTGTTCTTCAACAGCCAAGTAATCTTATAGGCTACCTTAGCAACTTTAACAATATGTCCTCTAAACTTTAACTCTCTGTCGGCCACTACCCATAAATCTCTAGCTTCATCCATTTCCTGGAGTGCAGTGCCATCAATGTGATATACAGCTTGTAATCTATTTATCCTCAAATGAATAAGTTTACATTTCGTGATATTAAACTGACGCCTATTAACTTTTGCCCATACTGAAAGCCTATTTAAATTATCCTGCAAGCTTTCCACATTGCCTTGATTAATTATTACTCTACCTAATTTCGCATCAACAAACAACTGAAACTTCCTTTCAGGTTATTTCCTATATCATTTATGTACAAATTAAACAAAATGGTCCCAGCACCAAACCTTGCAGCACAACACTACTCACCTGTTTTTGCCTCAATTCTGCTCTCCATATACCACTTTTTGATATCTGTACAGCAGCCACCCCTCTTATCCACTTAACCAGTGTCATATCCATCCCCATTTGTTCAAATTTGCATAACAGAGTTCCATGTAAATTATTAACATGGAATCACTTTAACAAGAAAATTTGATTTTCAAATTAATTTTTAATATCATACCTGATAAAGGAATTTTTCCTGTGCTTTGGAAAAACCAGCTCTATTGCCAACAATTACATCTCCTTCCAATGGACCATCACTTACTCCAGTGCGACAAACAACCCTGCATAAAACCATTAAAAACTAAATGTTTTTGCTTTCTTTTTGCAATAGAATAAAAAATTTATATATATTCAGTAATATCTGAAAACAGTTTAGCATTTTTTGTGTGTGTGTCTGTGTTTGATAATAAGAAATTTTGTAATTTCACATCTATCTCTTACTATAATTCGGCTAGTAATGACAATGCCCTTTAACAAACTGGCCAGAGAATAAAAACATTTCACAGACATAGAGAATTTGCTAATAAGATTAACCACCCTGGTATTAATAATTAGGTTTTTATGATACCAAGTTACTTGATCGTGACAAACCACTGTGCCTAACATGTTAAGAGAAGATGGGAAGTATGTAATATTATTATTACATACTTCTGTGGTATTAAAAACTTTAATTGTGGAAGATTCTTCACACACAATAAATTTATTGTGCGAGTCAAAATGACTGTTATATCAATTTCATTCATTTTCAGCCTCACAATCAATTACACTTGCTCACACACACACACACACACACACACACACACACACACACACACACACACACACACGCTCGCTCTTTCAATAAATAAATAAATAAATAAATTCATTGATTAATTAATTTAATTTAATTAAAATAAAAACTTTTCCTTACATCCTCACTAACCATATTAATTTTATGCAGCTGTCTGATATGGTTTTAGTTTTTGGTTGCTTCACTCTGAAAAATCTCCTCCCCAAATATCTGTCTGGTAAGCTCTTCTTAAGTCTCAATTACATCATCCTTCCTCCAATTTACTAAACTCTGCAATTTACATTCCACAGGCCAGAAATAATCTTAGTTACTTATTTCTAAACATTTTCTAATATTTTCACATTATCTTGAAAACTAGGTATCAAATCTGTGCCCAACAAGTAATGTGCATCTTGACAAATCAATATACAAGGAAATAAACACCTCCTCACTATTCTCGAAAATTGTAGTTTCATTCATAAATCTATGATAACAACTGTTACTCATTGTCTAATTACCTTAAAAGAAATAAGCTCCTAAGCACTGCTACTCTTTTATAAATCTTTAACCAATATATTTCTTCAAGCTGCCATTAGCTTCACAATCTTCGAGCTTACAATTTCATGTGTATGTATCCCTTTCTGAGGCATTAATGTTCATACCTCCTTTCAAACTAACAGGCTATAGGTTCAGATCCTGCCATGGGAGGGGTCATTTATGATCATCTTTACGTAGGATATGAATTTCATCACTCAGGGTGAGACCACATTTCTATTGGAGGCCTAAAGTGGCTTGAAAAAAGATCTGTATTTGGTCTTAGAGTATGATTTACAGATTATATAAAAACTAAATACAACATAAATAAAAATAAAGATCATTAAGCCTACCCACAGTAATATGTATACTACATGTTTACAACATTTTGTGGGAATGGGGGTACATAAAAATTAGGACAAAAATCATCATCATCATCATCATCATCCTTTCAGGAATTTATGTCCAGTAGCCTGTTCTAGTCTCATTCCAACTTTTCCTTGTTCATCCCTGATTTCTATGTCCTCATCTTTTTGGGTAGTCCTGAACTGTCCATTCTTTCAATATGTTCGATCCACTTCTTTTGGTATTTGTATATTTTGCCAAATTCCAAGTCCACTTTTAGTTCTTTATATATTTCTGTGTTTCTTTTCTTTTTGTCTAAGAGAGTATAGCCTCTATCCTTCGAAGGAATTTCATTTCTCCCATTTCTATTATTTTTTTTGCTTCCACAGTTTTTAGGGTCGATAATTCACTTCCCAATAGTAGAGAAGGTCTTGCCAAAAATTTATTAATTCTTATTCTTGTATAATTTTCTAGTCTCATTCCAACTTTTCCTTTTCATCCCTGATTTCTATGTCCTCATCTTTTTGGGTAGTCTTGAACTGTCCATTTTTTCAATATGTCCGATCCACTTCTTTTCGTTTTCTTCTTCTGAACAAACAACACAAACGCATCCGATTCACCATTGAAGTAGAAAAAAACAACTCTCTTCCGTTCCTAGACACACTCGTCACACGTCTTCCTTCAGGCTGTCTCTCCTTCTCAGCCTACTGCAAACCTACACACAAACACACACACACACAGAGGCCAGTATATACACAAAACTTCTTATCACCACCCAACACAAAAACTAGGGGGTCATAAGCACCATTAAACACAGAGCTCAAACTATTTGTTCAAATGAACAAGCTCTTAACCATAAATATTAGACCATCAAACATACCTTTATAAAAAATGGATACAGCATAAAAACCATTCACAAGATCCTCCACAGAGATACCACTAATAACAAAAAAGATTTCAAGAATGCTATTGCCATACCATATGTTAGAGGCATTTCCGAAAAAATAGACAGAACACTACACAAATACAACATCAAAACCACCTTTAAACCCACAACAAAATTAAGACACCTACTCAGTTCTTCCAAGGATCCTCTGCTACACCTAGCCCACCAAGGGGTTTACAAAACATAATGCACATGTAACATACCATATATATGAGAAACAGGGCGAACCATCCCAATCAGGCAGGATGAACACAAATGACACATTAAATACCTCCATTTTGGAAAAACCGGCCTTTCTGACCACGCACTCCAAACATACCACAGAATTGATTGGAAAGGTACCAGGTCCCTAAACAGCACCAAAACCTGATTCAAGCAGAAATTCAAAGAAGCATGTGAAATGCTCAAACATAATCCGAATCTGAATAAAAATGATGGTCTAACCATTCCAAAAATGTAGAGGACCCATCTACAACCTTCATAGAAACTACAAAGAAAAATCTCAATACAAGAAGACTTGGTGAAGTGTTTTTTTTTTTTTTTCCTGAACATTCAATAGCAACCTGTACTGTACAAATCCAGAAGATAATCGTAATATAACAATATGAACTGTACAATTCCAGAAGAATCTTAGTACGTGAGGACTTTAGCAGAGTTTATTGTAGTTTTCATTTATAATTTTTAAAAAATTTGTATTCATTTTTTTTTTTTTTTTTTTAATCACTAGATGGCTAAGAAAAAGATTTGTTACCAATGTAGATTTAATTTACCTTTATAGAGTGCAACAGCATGTAGCTTGGTTCCTACACGCATGCATCTTTCTGATGATGACCTCAATACAGGGGTCGAAACTTCAAGTTATTATTTTATTAATAATCAGTAAAATAATCTTTTGGACACATGTATTTTGTGTCCCTAAATTCATAAATATGAATGCTGATTACCATGTAACCTTAAAAGAAAGAGTTAACCTTGATTAGGTTTGAAAATATTATTAATCATCCGTGTTATCTTTAGAAAACCTGAAATTTTGATATTAATGTAAGCTTCTTTTGTATATGATATGGCATCTACACCTGAAGTATGTGAAGCAGTTAATTTGTTCTGAAATTTTATTTTCAATCATGATTTCACTTCTGACTGGAGATGGTCCATTTAAAAGCCATGCTTTTTCTTTTGTCTGTTAATATTTGTATTCCAAGTTTTTTTTAGCAATTATGTTAAAGAGTATATTGATCTCTTGAGTTCATCTTCACTACTTTCTATAAATATTTGGTCATCTGCACACACACACACACACACACACACACACACACAAAAGGGTATTAGTATAACTGGTTAATGATCCAGTTTAAATGCTGGTTTGATTATTACACAGGCATCTCCATGGAGGCAGAAGACTCATCATGGGAGAGCCATTATTCACACAATATCTATCATGCCTCTCCTTAAACTCATTCACTGATGAAGCGCTCACAACTACCTCTGGCAACCCATTCCACCCATTCATCATCCTCCAAGCAAATAATCTGTTCCTAACACTCTTGCTAACCATACTCTTGCACAAATTTCACTGGTGACCTCTACTTGTTCTACTATGGACAGACAGGTAGAGCCATCAACAAATGAATTTCTGAACATCAAGACCATATCCATCTTATCAAACCGCAGAAATCTGGCCTCGCACGACACAGAATATAAACATGATCGTTTATATAAAGAAAGTGCTGAAGCCCTACGTCACAGACCTAATTTGAACAGTAATGACGTTCATACTATCCCTAAAGTCTGGGAAATTGTCATTCTAAATTGTGTAACATAATTCTATGTTATCACATTTTAATGTAATCATGTTTTTTTTTTTTTCAGATATATTTTAATTTATTTCTATAACAAGCTACTGCACGCATAGCAGGATACCATTATAAGCTTGCACCCTAACTATTAATTCCTAATATTGTTTGAATTAACTGTACTGAAGATGTCCTATTATACTTAGGACGAAAAATTTACTTAGTAAAAAATCTTATTACCGTGGTTACGTGTGCAAGTTTAGTCATGAATGTTCCACAGGTTTCATTATACAACAAAGTCTTATTCCTTCATAGGGAAATGACAGAGCAGAAGACAAACTTACTATGGAAACTACAATTAAAACAGAGTAAGCTATGTGCCAGAATCTCTTTTTTAAAAAAGTGCAGATGCGATAAACTCAAGGAAGTTATCAAATTACCAGTTGCCCATAAAATTTATCAGAAAGAAAGCCATTCCTCACTGCTTAATCAGTTATGAGTTTCTAAACATGAACTGGCAACAAATATTTTAGAAATTACAGAATTAGAAGCGGAATTATCTAGCACATTAAATCAAGAATTGCTACTATTGATTATTAATGTCTCAAAAAATGTGGGAATCAAAACATTTGAAAAAAGTAATACTAATCTACATAAAAAATACCTTACCTTGTTAAATCAATCCAAGAAAAATACCAACAAATTACTGACTGAAAAATGGGTTCTCAACTTATCTAGTCGTCCACTAACAGAAGATGAATTAAATGTTTCTAGCACGAGGTCATAAGTTTGCCATTTCACCTAAACGCATTCCATATTTAGATTTTATACACAACATCGGCGATCTGTCCAATACTGAAGCTAATAGACTGCATTTCAAAATTGCAAAAATAATATATGATGCCAAACCTTCTGACTTGAATATCCCACCATCAGAATTGAAAGCTCTTACCTCCTCAAAACGTAATAAAAACATAATTATCACCAGAGCCGACAAGGGAAATACCACTGTTGTCCTAGATACTGATACTTATAACTGAAAAATGAATGTACTACTCCGAGATCGTAATACATACACCCAACTTGATTATGATCCTAGAAAAAAACAGCTCAAGAAACTGAACAAGCTACTAGATGAAAACATTTCCTTAGATCAAGAAACAATAAAAAAAACTCAGGATATACCATGCCAAGCCTCCTAGAACATACGGTGTACCTAAACTCCACAAGAATAACGTTCCACTCAGACCTGTCGTGGATTCTATTGGCAGCCTGACTTACAAATTATCAAGATATTTATCTAACCTTCTTGTCCTCTCATAGGCCATTCAGCATCATCAATTAAAAATTCCACAGAGTTTCATGCAAAAATAAAAGCCATTCAACTGTTGGAAACTGACATGCTAATTAGCTTCGACACTGTCTCCCTCTTCACTAACACGTCCCATAAGGAAACGATAGACTTGCTAACTCAGAAATTCCCATCTGACATTGTCAAATTATTCAAATTTGTTATTACATCTGGATACTTCACCTGGAAACAGAAAATTTACAAGCAAGAGGAAGGAACAACAATGGGCTCTCCCTTATTACCAAACCTAGCCAACCTCTTTCTAGAACACCTGGAAGAAAAAATTTTCACGTTTAATCCTACACCAAAAATCTGGCTATGATACGTTGATGATGTCTTTGCTGTCTGGGGGATCATTCTGAACAAGAACTACACTTGTTCCTAGATAAAATCAACTTTCTTCATCTGCGCATCAAATTCACGCTCAAAAAAGAATCTCCACAGGGTATCTCCTTTCTGGATGTACAAATTCAAAGGAAAGAAGATGGTTCTATCTCCACCTCTGTCTATCAAAAGCCGACTTTTTCAGCATGCTACATTCACAATTCTTCTGCTCACCATCCATCTCAGAAATTTGGCATCATTAAATCATTAGTAACCAGAGCACACAGATTCTGCTCCTGTGAATGTTCTTTAAACCAAGAAATGGAAATAATAAAAAAATACTGCCACACAAAATAGATACAATCCAAAAACAACGCAAAAAATCATCAGTCACTTCCCCGCACATCAATCTACCTGGACAAGAACAAACCTGTAGGATTCCTATACCGTATGTCAAAGGCATCTCTGAACATCTTCCAAAAATCTTGAAGAAATATAAACTGGCTGTTACCTACAAACCATTCAACCAAATCCACAATTGGTTACCTTCTCCTTAAGACAAACTTTCACCTCTTATGCTACCTGGGGTACACGAGGTCCCATGCTCCTGTAAATTGTCCTACTATGGACAGACAGGCAGATCCATCAACAAATATATTTCTGAACAACATCAAGACCACATCCGTCTCATCAAACTGCAGAAATCTGGCCTCGCACAACACGGAATTGAAAACCCAAACCATAGGATCCATTGGAAAAAAAACCAAACTTCTACATAGATCATCATATAAACATGATCGTTTATATAAAGAAAGTGCTGAAGCCCTATGTCACAGACCTAATTTGAACTGTAACGACGTTCTTACTATCCCTAAAGTCTGGAAAATTGTCATCCTAAATTGTGTAACATAATTCTATATGTTATCTCATTTTAATGTAATCATGTTTTTTTTTTTTCAGATATATTTTAATTTATTTCTATAACACACTACTGCACGCATAGAGGGAATCCATTGTAAGCATGTGCCCTAACTATTAATTCCTAGTATTGTTTGAATTAACTACTGAAGATGCCCTATGATACTTAGGACGAAATATTTACTTAGTAAAAAATCTTATTACTGTGGTTACATGTGTATGTTTAGTCATAAATGAATCTATCATGTTGTCCCTATTTTGATAGGCAAAAAAAGATGAAATGTTCCCTATTCTCGACCTCTTTCTTTAATGCAGCTGGTATGCCACCCCTCATTTCTGAATTATCTAACTCCAGTCTACCCAAAGAACTTTTGTGGGTGATGTGCACTTTAAAAAAAAAAATTAAAAAATTTAAAAAATTAAACTTGCAATATTAACAAGATTTTTTCTCATGTAGGGGGAAAAAGAGATATAATGAACTAAAGGTAAATCAATGTGCATTTCATCACATTTTATTTCAATATCTTCAATACAGATGTTTAAAAAAAAAAGCACATTTAGAGAGCAGTTTAATATATAAATATGTTTTATTTCTGCAAAAGAATGACAGCCACACTTGAATTACCAAATTATGACTTGCATGACAATAAATCTGGACAATAAAACAAAAAGACAAACAAAGATTAACAACAGAGAAATTAAATTTATGAGAAAAACTGCAAAGTATACCCTATTTGATCACAAAAGAAATTAAGAAATCATGAAAGAATTAAACCAAGAACCAGGGAGAGTGCTATTGATGATAGAAAAAGAGTTATGTCCATACAAAGTAAAGATGAAAGACGGAAATAATGCTAGTGGTTTGAGGCAATATGGTGTGAGATAGAGCTGAATGGAATCAAATACTTGGTGGGATGTTGTTATACACAAGGTAATGTGGATGGTGGTGATAGTGAAATGTATAGTCAAATTAGCAAGCAAATAAGAAAAGGGTGATCATTATGGGTGATTTTAATCATGGCAATATAGACTGGAATGATGAGATAGCAACTGGAAGTAAAGAAAATGAGTTTTTCAGGGATAAGTACCTCAGACAGTATGTAACAGAGGGTACACGAGGATTAAGGGTCTTGGATTTGGTCATCTCATCAGAGGATGTAATTATAAATGAGGTGTCAAACCATCCACCAATTGGTGAGAGGGACCATGAGGTGATTATTGCCAGCAGTGCGAGGACCCCTGTGAGAAAAGGGTATATGTAGAACTACAAGGGGGATGATTATGAAGAGCTCAGGAGACAGCTTGCGGGTGTAGCGTGGAATGAGGAGTTAGCTGGAAAAGAGATCAATGCAGCTTGGGGGATTTTCAAAAACTATCTAGTAGATGCATGTCTAAATGTATTCCAAGGGTGAGAAGGTTAAATAAGGTAGGTGTGAGATGGAGAATAAAGAGATTAAGCATCCGATACAGAGAAAAACGGCATTGTGGAGGCAGCATAAGAGAAGGTCATGTTT
Organism: Typopeltis vanoorti; assembly: GCF_054136105.1. Lineage (NCBI taxonomy): Eukaryota > Metazoa > Arthropoda > Arachnida > Uropygi > Thelyphonidae > Typopeltis > Typopeltis vanoorti. The sequence goes on from NC_143550.1 coordinate 80,893,014, forward strand.
TAGTAATCTACTTACTTATTACAATAAAGTGACTGCTTCCTTGAACAGAGGAGAAGGATACACAGTAATATACTTGGATTTCGCAAAGGGCTTTGATAGAGTACCTTATGATAAGTTGACAGTCAAACTAGAGCAGATGGGGTTGGATATTAGATTAGTGTACTGGATTGGAGACTGGCTATCTGATAGGTATCAACAAGTTGTGTATGGGGGTGCGATATCCAGGAAAAGGAAAGTCCCAAGTGGAGTGCCTCAGGGGTCTGTTTTAGGGCCATTAGGAAAAAGAAAACCAACTTGTATATTAATGATATTGGTGAAGATTTGGATGGAGATATTCAGTTGTTTGCAGATGATGCAAAGTTGGGATGAACTATAAAGAGTAGTGAAGATGTTGTGGCCTTGCAAGAAGACTTGAATAAATTGAGTGATTGGGCACAGAAATGGGGATGTGAGTTCAATGTTGCAAAATGTAAGGTTTTAAAATTTGGAAAACAAAGATAGGATGCAGAATTTATGTTTGGTGAGAATATATTGTTGGAAGTAGAGAAAATAAGAGATCTGGGAGTGATAGTGGATAAGGATCTAAAATTTAGGGGACACATCGCCAAAAGTGTGAAGACAACACAAAGGCTTCTGGGAATGATGCGGAGGACACTGACATGCAGAAGTAGGGAGATTCTTGTTCCGTTGTATAAGGCTTTGATTAGGCCACACATGGACTATTGTGCCCAGATTTGGTCACCAGGTTTTCAGAAGGATGAAGAGATGTTGGAAAGGGTCCAAAGGTGACTGAGTAAGGTAGTTTCTGACCTCTGGAATGTTGAGTATGAGGAACGATTGAGAAGATGTAATTTGCAGGGTCTGGTGGAGAGGAGGAAGAGGGGAGATATCATAGAGATCTACAAGTTGGTAAGGGGTTGTTATAAGATCAATGGTGGAGAAGTTCTACAGAGAATAGTGGGAGATCAGGGGAGAACCAGAGGTCATTCCTGGAAACTGTATAAAGAGGGTGTGAGTAGGGGAGTGAGAGGCAGGTTTTTTTCGTTCAGAGTTGTGAATGACTGGAATGCCTTGCCGAGTTTGAGTGTTTAAGACACGGTATGATGAGATGTGTGTGTGTGTGTGTGTGTGTGTGTGTGTGTGTGTGTGTGTGTGTGTGTGTGTGTGTGTGTGTGTGTGTGTGTGTGTGTGAGAGAGAGAGATAAAGGGACTTCCCAGATGAGTCTTTGACTCCATGAGGTCTTAGGGTAATAATAATAATAATAGAAAAAATTAAAAAATATAAACATAAATGGATGGAACACGTTCAAAGAATGAAAACAGAAAGATTACCAAAACAAGCCTTAAAGTACAAGCCATTAGGAAAAAGAAAACCAGGACGTCCTCTTAAACGATTCAACGATGACTTCTAAGACCAGAGCAGGCCATGCTAGGCCTAAATCCTTGATATGCATGATGATGATGACTCGCATGAAACCTCTGATTTGTTGTAGTTTCCAAATATAAGGCTTTTCAGAGAGTAAGTCTATTTAGCTTGCAATATTTTATGAGGGACTTACAAATGCAATTTATTTCGTTAATTCCATTTCATACAGATTCTTTCAAGACTGTTATAATAATAATTATTGGATTGGCAAATAAGTTCGTTCGGTTTATGCATTAGTACAAGTTTACGCTGCTTCGCCTCTCGCTATTGTTGAGCTACCACGCATTGCTACTGCATAGTTGAAAGGCAACATTTCACATATCCTTTCAGTGAATTTTTTTTGGCCTACTTCAGTTGAGTGTGTGTACATATTTTTAGAAATGGAAGGAAATAACATACATTACCGGCATATTTTGCTTTTTTATTTCAAAAAAGGGAAAAGCTGCAGAAGCCCATAAAAAAAAATATGCAGAGTACATGCTAAAAGTGGTTTGCCAAATTCCGTTCTGGAGATTTCAACATCAGTGATGCGCCTCGCGCCGGTCGCCCGACCGAGGTTGATTCGAGTGTTGTGAAGGATATCGTCGACAAAAATCCATCACAAACAGTGTGGGATATTGCTGAAGTACTGAACATATCCCATACAAGCATTGAAAACCATTTGCACAAGCTGAGATATGTTTCAAAACTCAATGTTTGGATGCCACATGAATTGATTGAGGCCAATACGACTGCTTGCATATCCATTCATTGATTGATTCAACTGGCTATTGCTCACAGTTAACGTGACTGGCCCATGCAATTAGGGCAAAACGCCTTGAATTGAAAAATCGGAAAGGAGTTGTCCTTCACCACAACAACGACTGACCGCACACATCGTTAACAACCAGGAGTAATTATTACGTCTTGGCTGGGATGTTTCGCTACTTCCTCCGTATTCACCAGACCTGGCACCTTATGATTACCACTTATTCCGATCGTTGCAGAATTTTCTGAATGAGAAAACCTTCGCTAATGAGGAGGCTGTCAAATTACACCTGGATCAGTTTTTCGCCAGTAAACCTCAGGAGTTTTATGAACGTGGCATAATGAAATTGGCAGACAGATGGCAAGAGAGCATTGATAAAGAGGGTCAATATATAACTGACTAGTATGTATTATATATATTAAATAAAATGTCTTTCATTCCACTCTGAAAAACCGAACGAACTCATTTGCTAACCCAATATTATTATCATTATATGGGTATCTCCAAGGAGTCAGATGATTTGTTGTGAGAGACCAACCATGTTTACTTTATAATGCACACAATACCTATCATACCTCTCTTTAAATTCATTCACTGTCAGAGCACTTGCAACTAATTTAGGCAATTCTACTTATTCCCTAAGCAAAAATGAGGTCCACATATCCTAACCACACTTCTACACAACTTCAAGGAATGACTCCTAGTTCTCTCTTTCTCTATTCATCATACATTGAAAAATTTCTTTTGGGTAAATATTATAGAGCCCTGTTAATACCATATACATTTATATTATGTTCCCTCATTTCCAAATATTAATTAAACTTTGCAACCCACACACCTTCAATCATTCCTTAGGTGGAGGATCAAACCCACTAACAAGTAAAGATAAGGTTATTTTCCTTCTTTATAAGGTTAGGTGGAGCATTCCACAGAATTTTCATCAGCTTCATCACTTATCTTTGAATTCTCTCTACCACTTCCAGATCCCAATAAACATAAGGTACCTAATTATGTGTGCAGTAGTCAAGATGTGGCTGAATCATAACCTCATAACCTTATAAAGAAGGAAAATAACCTTATCTTTACTTGTCAGTGGGTTTGATTATCATACAAATATTCTTTGAACTATTCTGCCAACTTTTGCAATAAGTCCTCTAAGCTTCAACTCTGTTCATCATTATCCCCCAGATTCTTAGTCTCATGAATTTTGTGCAATCCATTACCATCAATGTGATACACAGTATATAACCTTTTCAACTCAAAGTGCATAACCTTATACTTTGCAACATTAAATTAATAACCATTATCTTTCACTACAATGTCAATTTATTCAAATCATCCTGCAGAATATCTACATCACCGTTATCAACTACTACTCTCCAAGTCTTGCACCATCAGTAAACAAACTGAATACCCCATTAAATCATTCCTTATATCATTAATATACAAATTAAATAGTAGCTCTAGTACAAAGTCCTAATGCGCCACTAGTCACCTTCATTTTCCTAGAGTCCACTCCACAATGTACTACACTTATGTGTCTGTCCGCCATCCCTCTATCCATGCCAACAAGCGTTATATCGATTCTCATTTGCTTCAACTTTTGTAATAGTTTTCCACATGGTATTCTGTTAAATACCTTGGCAAAATCTATGTATCATGGTGTAGCCATCTCCCTTATCTAATTCTGCTATCACTCTATTATAAAATGTGAATAAATTATTAAGGTAAGACTTATATTTTAAAAAGCCATGCTGCCCAGCATAGAGTATCCTATTCCAATTCACCCATTTCTGGGTTTTACCTTTAACCAACTTTATCAATATTTTAACCACCACACCTGAGATATCCATTGGTCTGTAATTTTCTATTCCTGTCTTGAATCCACTTTAATGTAATGAAACAAGTTTATCCTCTTTCCTCCCTTGGAACCTTGCCAGAGATGACATCGATTAAACAACTTCATCAGAGGTACTGCCAATTCTGTTGCACATTCTTGTAGCACATGGGCTGACATACTATCCAGTCCCACTGCTTTATTCACATTGATATTTTTAAATATGTTGGGCACCTTCAGTTCTACCTCAATTTTGGCATCAATTTCTGTTACAGACTGATGAAGACTGATGATACACCAGTGCAAAGTGATTGTTAAGTAACTCAACTATTTCTGCTTCTGGCACTTTTCTACCATTGGCACTGAGCAACATTATCCTTCCATAGTCATTCTTCTTCTTACTTGCTGCATAGGGAAAAAAAAATTTTTGGATTTACTTTGGCTGGCTTAACTAATTTTCTCTCATAATGATTTGGCCTCTCTAACCATACTATATGACCTTCCTACCTGCACTTTATAGTGCTTATGTATATGCTGATCACAATTTTCTTTATATTCCCTCCACAATGTTTTCTTTTTTTTGCAGCTCCTGCTTTATATCTCTACTCATCCACTTAACCCCAATTGGGTTTATCCTCCTGACTGTGAGTATGCAGTCTGATACTTCTTCTCTGAAACCATTCATAATTACTTCCCATGCAATACTGATGTTCTTTCATTATCACTTCATATGCCATGGCACTGCTCCAAGCTGCCTCCAAATCTGTCATAATTGTCAGCTTTGTAATTCAACATAAAGACTTTCTTGACAGAGAATTCCATATGTTTATCAACCTCCCAGAAGAAGAAAAAGCCTGCATAGTCACTTTCTCCTACTGGAGACAGAATGTTTATCTTGGATATGGATACAGCTTCTGATGATATTACCAGATCCAATACTCTAAAATCCCTGGTCTCTCCTATTGACATGCTGTATTAGTTAATTTTCCCTTGAACAACTGTATAAATTCCACTTCTATCTTGCCACATCCCTTTTCCTCCCTCCAGTGTATGTCACCTCTATAATAATTGCTTGACCTAAACTCATTGTGATTGCCTATGCATTGCATCAACATCTCCCTTCTCTGTCTACAGCAGCAACCAACAATATATTTTGTCCTATTCTGTCTCACACCAGATAGCCTCAAATGAACAGTTTATTTTAAATAAAATACAGATATTAACCAGTCTATTTAAAAACATTTTGCAATGTATTAAGTTCTGTCAATGTAGTGATAGTGGTGGTGGTGATATAATCTTTAGCACGAATGACTATCGATGAGCCAATTTCTCCCATGCAGGCATTTTAGCAGTTCCAGTATATTTTGTATATTCTCAAATGCTTTTAATTGAGTACATTCCTTTGGAGATCACAGCACCAAGTGTAGTTTTCATAGTTAAATTAACTTGTTCTGGCTTGTTCTTTAAGTATTTTAACATCAGAGATTACACTAGTGTATAAGTGTATAGTAATGCCTTTGTATGAAGAGGACGCTGAAGTGGGAAACATCATCAACAATTTTTCTGGGGTATTTTTTGACACAGTTCTTTAGTGGCAGTTGTAGAATGTGATTTGGTTTCTACTTTTTTTTGTTTCTTTATTATCTTGTAATAGTGTTGCAGCCGAGTGGCATAATGTTTGATCGTACAATTTTTTTTTTTTTTTTTGCATAGAATAGTGCTCAGAGAAAGAGCACCATTCCATGTGGTATACCAACCAGTATGCATTTGGTTTAAGTTATTTTTTACTTTATCACAGAGCTTGAAACAGAGAAAGTTATAGGAAGTTTCTTCACTTAGTTATAAAGTATATTATATTGATAAGAAATTATATTCTTGTTTTAATCCTTATTCAAGTGTAAGCAAATAAAGTTTACACATAAAGTATCTTCACAAATTAGTCTATGTGTACACAGAGGTACATAACTCATTATCCCATAAAGCAAAACACACTTCCTTTTACATATGTATATTGCTATTCATTATGGGAAAGGTCACTATCCTTTCCCACCTGAAAGGTTGAAACTTGACTGGTTTCAACTTTTCCTGGGATGAAAAGTAAAGAGATGTTCATCATAAGTCTAGAGTAGTATAGGGGTGCAAGAGAACTTGATAGTATTAGGAGAAAGAAAAGACAGGTGGATAGTTGGAGAGAAACTACTAAAAGACCAACTGAAACTAAAATTCAGAGATGACTGGTACCCAGGTGATTAGCCTTATCTAAGTTAGCCACCTTGAGTTAGCCTTCTCTGCCTGGGATTGCTCACCAGTCATCCTGGCAGCTGACAATAACTAAGAGGATAGAACCATGTGAAAAACCTCTCATAATAAAAATACGCAGAATTTTATTGTCCCTTGGTGAATATTGCATAATGTAGGTGGTTTACGCTACCTAACCAAAAATTTGATATTCTCCTAGAATGCCTCTTTCTAAATATAAAAATCTTCTGATTGAAAAATCAAATTTCCATAATACGATACTGTAATGAATTTGTTGATTATGATTATATGGAACACAACAGACTGGAATGTGATGAGATGAAATCTAATTGATGAGATCTAATTCTCTTGATTATAGAGCTATATAATAACCAAGAAGCTACAGTAAAAAGCATCTTTGGAGAAAGTGTTCAAGTGGGAAAAGGGGTGCAGCAGGGTTGTATATTGTTGCCCTATCTTTTTAATATTTATACTGAATATATTATGAGAATGGCTGACTTAGACACAGCAGAAATTAAGATTGGTGAGAGAAAAATAAATAATTTAAGATATTCAGATGTCCAGCAGAAATTAAAGAAGTTCTGGAGCAGTTGATTTTATGTTTATGATTGAGGGAGATAAAATAGAGGTGGTTGAAGGTTATGATTTACTAGGGTCCAGAACAAAAAAATGATAGTAAATGTGAAGATGAAATTAAAAGAAGGATAGTCATGGAAAAAAAAAAAGCTATGTTCAACCTGACAAAAATTATGAAAGATAGAGATGTTAGTAAGGCCATGAAAGTTAGAACTGTCAAAGCAATGGTATTTCCAGTAGTGATGTGTGGATGTGAAAGCTGGATCATTAACCCACTCATGCATAAGAGCTTCATATGAGGACACATAAAAATGATGTCCCCAGATGAGGACATCATTTTTAACATATACAGGGCACAAATTTAGCAAAATTAATGAATTCATGATAACACTGTAAGATTAAATAGTACTGTATCATCATTATAATTTTTTATAAATGAATATAAAAATTCATGCATGAGAGGGTTAAGAAGAAAGTGAATTGATTCATTTGAATTATGGGTGCAAAGGAGACTTAAGAATCCAATACACCAAGAATGTCTAATAAGAAGGTTTGAGAAAATATTAAAAAAAAGAATGCTCCCTCCTTGGAAGCAATGATCACTAAATAGAAATTAATGTACTTTGAGAAAATTATGCAAGCAGATGAATAATTGGACAAGGCAGTTATGGTTATGTTAGGGAAAATTGAGAGCACGAGAAAGAGAGGAAGACAACAAAAAAGTTGGATGGACAACATAAAGGAACTTACAACTGCAGAAAAAAAATTAAAAGAGGCTGAGTGAATGAACAGGCTTTGTTCATAAGATTAGAAACAACTGAATGACACATAACAACAACAACGAATTTGTATATAATAGTGTTGGTTTTCAAAGCCATGTTTCTTCCTAACCTTCCATAAATGATATTTTAACTCATTAATTATAGAAAACAAAATTCTCTTCCTGCTGACAGGTGAGAGATATTGAAAAAAAAAGGGGGGGAAAAGCCCATTCTGTTGTAAGTGATGGAATGCCTAACACACTTTACATAATCTGGTCCAAATAAACACAGCAAGAGAGAGCAGCTATAGAATGCAAGTTTTGCTGTTTCCAATCTGTAGTAATGTCACAGATTAAAGAATGTCAATGCCAGAATGCTGTAAAAGTCTTAGACTTAAGCAGAGAATGGCACAGTATTCTTGACTCTTGGGCGATTGTAATCATATATTCCTAATAGCAGGAGATGAAAACCCAGGTAGTACAAGAAAAGGTCTGTACATGTATGATTGGTCTGCAATATTTTATGAATTTTTGAGCCTGTATTGCTTAAATAGCAGAATTTTAAGTCCAAAGCCTAAGTATTTCTTTGATAGTTGAAGAAATTCCTTTTTTAACTTCCTGTTATTGGCTGAACCAAAAATTGCACAGGTTTATGATATAATTGTTTTTCTTCAGCTTCTGTAATGACTGTCATATTTATTATATACAGCTGAGCAGGGAAGATTATGGTTTTTAGTACTATGACTTTAGAAAAAAAAGAAGGGTTGTCCAATTTCCCAGTCTTCTAAGATTTCATTGTTTTTGTGAATAAGTTCTAGAACTAGTAATATTGGATAATGAAGAAAGCACTTCCAAGTATGGTGAGATGTTCTCCCTTCCAAAAACTGTTAATTTTGTCTTATCAGCATTGGCAGTTAGTCCACTGATTTTGTTGAATTTTTCCAAAATGCCAAAAAAAGCTGTATGTTGACTCATTATCCTTGAAAGTGCTTATGGCATCATCCGCATATGTTAATATTTTATTTTCCTTCATAGCAGAGAGAACTGTTATCCCTTGCACATCATATGAACTGTCAATTTCCTGCAAAAAAGGATTCCAGAACTGCTAAGAGCAGGGGACTAAGAGAACAACCTTAACTTCTTTTTAAATTTTGATCAGGTCTGATAGGAATCCATTAACTAGGAAGCATGTAGTTGTATTGGCAGAGTGTCCTTTAATGATGGATAGCAGTCTTTTGCCCACTCCAATTTGCTTGAGGATGTGGAACAAAAAGTGATGCCAGATATTATCAAATGCTTGAGTAAGTTCAACCTTTACTGAGCTCTCATCAGAGGGAGACATACCCAGGTAAATACAAAGGTTGAATTAATGTAAAATTCATATATTTTCCATAACAGAATAAGAAAATGGTGTATCACTATATTATTACAATACTTGGAATCAGATAAAGTTATAGGAAGATTATATTATTGTTTTAATCCTCACTCAAGTGTAAGCAAACAAAATTTGTACATGAAAAATCTTCATGACTAGTCTACTGGGTCTGACATTCACTGATAAAACTTCAGTAAAGGTCAAAACTGGTCTGAGTGGTGATTCTTCCCAAAATGCAGAGCAATACATGCATCCATAACGTAATACTATGTGAAGTCAACAGCTTCTACATAGAAGTATGTTGGCCTGGTTGGCCGGGTGGTTAGCATATCCGCTCTCCAGCCAAAAGGCTGCGGGTTCGAATCCCACCGTGGGCATGTATGTTTGTGACTGTCTGTGAAAGTACTAGTGGTGGTGGTAGTTAGCAGTAGATGGCATTGCTGTTAGACGATGAAGGTTGGTGGAGTAGTGAGCAAAGAGTTGTAGAGTAGATGCCCTCCCTTGATGAGTCTTTGGACTCTTGTGTAGAGGCTTAAGTGCTGTGAGGACATTATGTTGGAGGTTTAATGGATTTTTTGCATTTTGCACCATTGTTGCACCATTATTTAATGGACATTATGTTGGAGGTTTAATGCATTAAACCTCCAACATAATGTCCTCACAGCACTTAAGCCTCTACACGAGAATTCTATTCATCCATGGAGAAGATTTAGCACGTAAATCGAAGCAATACGGTAAGTCAAAACTACGACTATCTAGACAACAAAATAGGCTGACCTTTTTAAAAAGATGTCGGGATACAAGAGTGACACCAAAATGTGTTAAAATGAAGACCAATTTCCATTCCAAAAAAGCACTCCGTATATATAAACGTGCCAGCCTAGCATTACTACGTGAGCAAATCGCCTCTACTCGTGCCGCCCTCACAGTGACGAACGCCGCCATTGGCTCCTTACATTCAGAGCTCTCCACCGTTCTTAACCCTGAACTTTGGTCGATTCTCTCTGACATTTCGGAAACTTCCACACAGAGAGAAGTTCAAAAAATAAAAAACAAACACATCAAGAAATACAGCAACCTGGTTAAAGACAAACCACAACCACAAATTCAACCGCTCCAGACAGTAATAAACCACTCTTCCAAAAGGCTCAACGAGGATGCTGTCAGCGCCCTTGGCCTCGGCCGTAATTTTGCCTTCGCCTGAAAGACGTGCCAGTGCTCGATGTAATGGTTAACGTCGAACGGGGGATCGGTCACTTACCGTCGGAGGTAGCCAACAATATCAGACTCGACGTAGCCAACATCCTCGCTCACTCTTCGCCTCCAAAAAGTAACTTATCTTATGCCCAACGCATGGCTCTCCAGAAACTACGCAAAGAAAAAGTATCGCCATCACCAGAGCGGATAAGGGTAATGCCACAGTTGTTCTTAATACCAGCGAATACAATCGTAAAATGAACATTATTCTCCGCGATCGCGCTACCTACATCCCGCTAGAACACGACCCCACAAAAACACAAGTTAAGAAATTAAAAATCTTACTTAAAAAAGTAACCTCCTGGCCCCCTGACGTCACGAAAAAACTTAAACCTTTCCGCTCCCGTCCCCCCCGAATATACGGTTTACCAAAAATCCACAAACCCAATTCCCCACTCAGACCTATAGTAGATGCCACCAATGCGCCTTGTTACAGACTGTCTAAACAGCTGGCCAACTCTCTGTCCCCCCTCACCGGAAATTCAGCTTCCTATATAAAAAACTCGACCCACTTTAAAGCCCTCACAGAAAATTTAACCTTGAACAATACAGACATATTAGTAAGCTTTGATATCTCCTCTTTGTTTACCAATATTCCTTTAACTGACACTTTATCTCTCTTAGAAAACGTTTTCACCTCTGACATCTTAGTTCTCTTTTCCTTTGCCATCAACTCTGGGTATTTCTCTTGGAATAACAAAATCTACAAGCAGGTAGAAGGAACCGCCATGGGTTCCCCCCCTCACCCCCCCTTGCCAATTTCTATATGGAAGATTTCGAAAAACGAGCCATAGACTCAGCCCCACTCAAACCTTCTATCTGGCTAAGATATGTAGATGATGTGTTCTCCATTTGGCCTCATGGCCCAGACACGTTAGACTCCTTCCTTGGTCATCTCAATAGCCTACATCCAAGAATCCAGTTTACTATGGAAAAGGAAAAGAACAATTGTTTACCCTTCCTAGACACCTTAGTCACGCGCCTGCCTAATGATACACTTGCCTTCACTGTATACAGAAAACCCACACACACAGGCAGATACATTCACAAACTCTCCCACCACCACCCCTCACAACAATATGGCATCATTAAAACCCTTACCAAGAGAGCCCACAATCTTTGTTCCAGTGGAACCGCCCTCACTACTGAGCTTAACCACATACACAGAACTTTCCTCTCCAATGGCTACAGCGAACACAGCATCAAAAAAATAATCAATTCCTCCCCCATTCCCCATCCCTCTCGTCAATAAGATTTTAAAAATGCCATCACCATACCCTACATCTGAGGCACTTCGGAAAAAATAGCCAAGACACTAAAAAAGTATAACCTACACACAGCATATAAGCCCTACCGCAAACTTGCTACCCTTATCCGTTCTACGAAAGATCAGCTCCCTCTTCTCTCTCTGCCTGGAGTTTACAAAGTACCCTGTTCCTGTAAGCTTGCGTACTTTGGACAGACAGGCAGATCAGCATCCATCCGCCTCGAGGAACACGTCATACATCGTTAAACACAACTATGGCCATTCAGGCTTGGCTGACCATGTTTTGGACACCACCCACAGAGTATCATGGAAGAAAACCACCATGCTCCACCACAGCAAATTTAAGAAAGAGACTTTTCTTAAAAGCAGCAGCAACTCTCAGAAACCAACCAAATCTTAACAAATACGGTTGCATTAAGCTTCCGAAGATTTGGGAAACACTCATCACCAGAGGTCCCACCTTACATTCCAGGCCACCTACTACCGCCCTTAGAGGGCGCTCCACCTAGATAGGACTTTAGTGTCACCCAGGTGGTTGGGCTTAGTATTGTAAGTTTTTGTGTGCATGTTACATTAATTGTTTTTGTAATCCCCGTAGATGTCCTAGTGACTAGGACGAAATATAGGAAGTATTAAATTATAATTTAATTCTTTTTGAGTGTTGTAAAAAATCCATTAAACCTCCAACATAAGAGTCTTTGGACTCCCTGGAGGTGTGATGTAATAATAATAATAAGAAGAACTTTCTTTGAAGGTTACATGGTGGTCAGCATTCATTGTGAAGAATTTATAGAGACAAAAGCATGCAAGTTGGAGTAATTACTTTTCTTATAAATTATGAAAACAACACTCAACGTTTCAACCTCTGTACCAAGGTTTGAATATAGTTTCACTATAAAACTTCTTTTATCATCTGTATATTATACTTATATGTAAAAAAATTATTCATTTTGTTAATTAATTTATATTTATGTATAACTTTTTATTTTTTATTTATTATTATTTTTTTTGTCAGAGGTCAGGCTAGGATAAACAATGAACAGCATTTAGATTTATCTTACTTTTGTATAGTGTCATGTAGCTTGTGTTCTGTGCATATGCATGTTTTTCTAATGATGACCTTGATATAGAGGTTGAAATGTTGAGTGTTATTTTCATAATTAAAGTAAAGTAATCACTCCAATATGTGTGCTTTTGTTCTCACAACGAATCTACATATAGAAGTAGACCAGTCAAGAAGATAATTCATGTGTGTACTTTGCTTACACTCGAATAAGGATTCAAACAAGAATATAATTTCTTATCAAGTATAATATACAGAGTTTTGAGAGAAAGATGGCATTCAGCCATATCAAGATCTGATCAGTAGATCAGCAAATAGAACTCTTTTCCTTGAAATATACAGGAAGCTGATAGATAATGAATGGTATTTGCATGTTACCTTCATCACTTCCCCATACAAAACCTGTCATGATCAAACATTACGTCATAAAGCTCTAACCTTATTAAAAGACAAGAATGAGCAAAAAAGCAGAACAAAAATTCTCTCCTACAGATCTTTCTTTTAAGGTTACAGAGTGGTCAGCATTCATTATGGAGACCAAAAACATGTGTCGGAGTAATTACTTTACTTCTTCTCTTCAAGGATTAAACATTTGCCTATTCCAGCTTCACTGATCTTTCCATCTTGCTGCTGGTCTTCTTCCTCTCTCTCTCTCTCTCTCTTTCCCTTTGGTCTATCTTATGAAAATTATGAAAATAACTTCTTTTAGATGTTCTTTCAATTTCTCTCTATATTTGTTGATCTTTTCATTGATGCTATAAATATCTAGTTATTTTCTAACTCATTCAATTAATTTACTTATAATTATGAAATAATTTTACTTATATAAATTTACATGAACTTATAAGAATTTATAAAAATTTACTTATAATTATTCTCTCCCACAGATACTACAAAATTACTATAGGAAAAAAAAATATCTAAAATGACCAAGAAAAATAGTGTTTGAAGACCTTCTTTTCAGTCATTTTCTGTCCACTGTTGGATGAAGGCCTCCTCCTCCAGTGCTTTCCACCTTTCTCTGTTCTTGGCAATGGTTGACAATTTTCCTCAACAAAATTTGACAATTCATCACTCCACCTTCTTTTAGAACATTCTTGGCCTCGTTTCCCTTCTTTTGAAATCCAGTTCATTAGTATGGTGGTCCATCACTCATCTTCTCTTCTGGATAGATGTCTGGCCCTCTCCATTTTTCTTTGAGTTGTTGATGTTGTTGTTAGTTTATTTGCCCAGTGCTTTTGTTAGTGACCAAGTTTCACAGCCATATGTGATGACTAGAAGTATACACTGGTTAAATGTCTTCCTTTTTAAACAGATTGGGACATCATTGTTTTGAAAAATGCTTTTCAATTTTCTGAATGCACTCCAGGCAAGTTGAACTCCCCTAGTTATTTCCTTTTCGAGTCCACAGTTTAGATCAATGAGATGACCTAAGTATGTATATGAAGAGACTCTTTCCAAGAAAATGTTTTCTATTATGTTTTTTGGTGTTATAAAATGATTAAACATGATTTTAGTTTTTTCTCTGTTTATTTTTAGACCGACTTTTCTTTTTTCATGATATAGGTCTTCTATCATTATATTAAGGTCTTCTGGAGTGTTTGCAAAAATTATGATATCATCTGCATATCTTAGGTGTGTTAAGTTTCTGTTATTAATTTTTATACCAAGGTTTGTCCAGTTTATATTATTAAATATTTCTTGAAAGACTGCTGTAAAGATTTTGGATGATAAAGAGTCTCCTTGTCGGACACCTTTTTCAATTGATATTTTATTGCTACTCGTGTGAAGTTAGATTGTTGCTGTTGTAGTGTGGTATATTTCCTGGAGGAGGTCCATATATTCTCCAGGAACTCCCTAATTCTGGAGTGCTTTGATTATTGCATTAGTTCTGATGGAGTTAAATGCTTTTTCATAATCAATAAAGGCTAAACAGAGAGGCAATTGGTTTCCTTGTGCTTTTTCTATTATTTGTTTTACTGCATGAATATGATCAATTGTGTTAAAGCCTTTATGGAATCCTGCTTGTTCTACTGGTTGATTTGAGTCTAGAAGAGGGGGGTTAACCTGTTTGTTATTACTTTTGTGAATGGGGGATGAATTTTAAATGCAATGGAGAAGCGTTATTTATATTTGATTTATCTATTGAAGGATAACCATAGAGTTCTTTATAAAATTCTTCTAGCCTGCTTAGGATTTGTTCGTGGTTCCTTATTGTAGTTCCATTCTTATCTTTTATTGTAGTTATTTGACTTTTGCCAACTAATAAATGTTTTCTTAGTATTTTCATATTTTTATTGTTTCCAATTGTTTCTTTTATTTTTTTTTAGTGTTATATAAGAGCTTATTTCATTTCTCATATTTTTCCTTATTGTTCTGCATATTTTATTTTGCACAGTTCTGCATATTCTATTTTAGAAATTAAGTTTTTGTTTTGTTTCACCCAGGATAAAAATCTCATTCATAAAAAAGTAGCTGCTGTAATCCATATCATTTTGTAGAAAGTTTTTTCACTTAGCTACAAATTAAATTAAGCTTGCAAATAATTTATAATTTATATTTGGATAATGCTTGAATAAAGAATAAACTCCACTTGCAATCTTCCTATGCCCTGATACTCCCCCCCCCCCCCAATATACAACTCTCTGATATCAGAGATCCAATCACCAATTCAATCCACTAACCTAATATCCAAACCCATATGATGTAACTTAAAAACAGCTTGTCATGTGGCACCCTGTCAAATGTCTTGGAAAAAATTCAAAAAAAATGACAGTGTATGCCTTACCTTAATCTACTGCTCTTATTACTCTTTTGCAAAAGGTAACCAACCAGATTACTAAAACAGCACCCTTCAACAAATCGATGCTGGCCTGCATAAACAGCATTACCCTCATCTGCCCAATTTCTCCAAACTCTTAACAACTACAGACAGAAATACAAACGGCCAATAGTTTGATACCTTCACTCTACCACCACCCTTAAACAATATTACTATCTTACTCTCATTCCAATCTCTAGGAACCTGTCCCATTACAAGACTTTCATTAAACAGCGAAGTTAATGGCACAGTCAGTTCCATAGCACATTCCCTTAAAATGTGGTGAAATTCCATCTAGTCTCCCTGCCTTATTGACATTTAGTGTAATCAGTATTTGGAACAGATCCTCTTCATTCACTTATAACACTTTATAACTCATTATCGTTTTAGGAATAAAGTCTATAGTACCAGGATGGAACACTAATAATAAAGTGATCATTAAATAGCTCAACTATGTCATCTGCTTTGGTCACCTGATTCCCCATCTTCATCCCTCAAGATAATCCGTCCACTCTCATTTTTCCTCCTACTCGCCACATGGTGAAAAAACCTTAGAATTCTCCTTGGATTGCAGTGCCAGGCTCCTCTCATATTCTTATTTTTCTCTCCATACAATACTAGCCTCTTTCCTAGCCTGATGATTATGTTCCTCATGCAACTGTTCTCCACCTCTCTCTCTCTCTCTCTCTCTCTCTCTCTCTCTATATATATATATATATATATATATATATATATATATATATATATATATATATGCCTTCCATAATCTCTTTTTCTTCTGCAACTCCCCTTTTGTCATCCATTTGCCTCCAAATTTCTTTATCTTCTTCACTCAAAGTATACAATCTGTCATTGCTGTCAACAATTTTGCACTCATGACCTCCTCTTCCTTTAAATTCTTTCATCCATGGCACTGTTACAAGCTGGTTTCTAAGTTTATGATAGTCACCTGCCTTATAACTCCTTCACATAACTTCCTTCTTTTTGATACCTCCCCATGCCTATTAGCCTCCAAGTCAGGACTACATGGTCACTCTCACCAACAGGGGGGAAAGTATGCCATCTCAGTCACAATCAGATCCTCTGATGCTATGACCAAATCCAGAACTCTCGATCCTCATGTTCCCTCCACTACATGCTGCCTAAGACAGTTGTCCCTGAAGAAATCCAAAAATTCAGTTTCCTTATTACTGCATTCTGTCTCCTTTGCTCAGTATATATCACTATAGTTGGAGTCCCCCATAATAATTGCCTACTTTGCATTTGCCAAACTAATTTGCCTAAACATTTCCTGCTCACAACCATCTATATTCCCTAGTCTGTAGCAACACTCCACTAAATATCTTCTCCTATAAACATCCATCCTCATACAAATCTCTCAAAGCCATTAGTGTTATTTTCACTGAGATTTGCCACCCTGAGAGTACACAGTTCATCTCTTATCATGAGTAATACTCCACCACCACATTTACCTTCCCCTATCCTCCTAAAATATGCTATATCCTTCAATTTCTATCCCTGTTAGAATATCCTCAGCTAACCAACTTTCACTGATAACAACAACCTTTGGAGAGACTGAGTTAATCAATGCCACAAACTCATTCCCATTATTCCTATTGCTCTTGGCATTTGTATACAGAAAAAAAAACAGTATTGTCAGCCTTCTTATAGCCATTATTACTTTCCTCATACTCCATCTGGTTACTATCCCCACATGAGGCCATCCCTGCAACATTCCATATGTAAGTTCTAGTTTCCCATTTTCATCAGACTCATGTGCCCAGAAAATGCCAGAAAACCCAGAAAAGGCCAGCCTGGTTGGCTGAGTGGTTAGCGTATTTGCTCTCCAAACAAAAGGTTGTGGGTTCGAATCTCGCTGTGGGCATAGATGTTTGTGAAAATACTAGTGGTGATGATCGGCGGTAGATGGCATTGGTGTAGTTGATGTAGGTAGTTGCAGTTACTGGAGTGGTGGAGAGAGAGAGTTGTAGAGTAGGTGCCCTCCCTCAATGAGTCTTTGGACTCCCTGGAGGTGTTACATAATAATAATAATAACAATAATAATAATAAAAAAAAACAGTTGCTCCAAATGTCTGCATCCTCCTGCATTCAAATGCAATCTGTCTCTTGCATACAGCTCCCTTACATCCTCAAACATACTCCATGCATCCACATATTCCAGACCCCTTTTCCTTCAAATTCTCACTATTATCTCATCCATCATCACTGCTCTTCTCTCCTACTCTGCATTATCATACCAGGGCAAACAAGCTCACCATCTTTCCTTGGACACATTTTCTGTTGCACTGTCTAACATCACCCTCAAATCTCGTGCTACATGATTTACACTACCTCTCAGGTCATTCATCCCAACCATATTATCATCTCCTCCATACTTTTACTCCTCTTCACTGCCATTGCCACACACTACCATTGCCACATACACACCAAACAAGCACTCCTCTGGCACTCTACTCTGCACATCCCAAATCATCGAATCGCCATACATGATGCTCCAAATAGATTCATTCTTCCTTCTCTCACTTGCATCCCTGACTCTAACAGCTTGCAATCACTCACTCTCTCTCTCTCTCTCCTTTCTCTCCCACTCACCTCTCTATCCCTTGCTTCCACATTCTCTTGTTTTTCTGCAATTTCCTCTCTTCCACTGTCTTGCCTTTCTCTCTTCCTTGCTCTCTGATGATGTTCTCTTACACCTATTCCTGTTCCTCTCACACTAGCCAACCTCTCTATCCTTCCAAGATCTTCAACTTCACCCTCCTCAACTTAGTCTTCATTCCTTCCATCTCCTTTCTCAGCAGTTCTATTTCTCTCTCTCTCTCCATACATTCTGCCTTCAATTGTCATTCACACACACATAATCATGGTCATCAGACTAACCATCTCCATCTACTAAACTACCTGAGACTAAATCTATGTGTAGGTCTTTAACATTCTCTTCATCCTCCAACACACTACTGAGATATTTGAAAATATCTTAGGTGGGAGATAGATAAATTTCCACCTGGTGTGAGACAATTGCCCTGCTTATTAGAGGCATGAACTGGCGTGAAAAAGTTATGTTTGGTCTCTAGAGCAGGATTTCTGGACTACATAAAAATAATTTTAAAATGCCAAAAAAAATAATAATTAATGAAAATAAGGGGGGGGGGATCTTAACCCACCAATGGTACTAATGCATTATAAGTTTATGCCACTTACCCTTTTATGGGTAAGAGGCACATATATATATATTTTTTTCTTTATGCTATAAATGATTTAACTTGAACAGAATATATAATATGCACATTTTACCTTACAGAAATGCTATAGTTCACTGGAACACAAGGGATCCCTCCAATAGTAATTTTATTTTTAATTTCATCTATGCTTGTGCCAAGGTTGCTACCTTCAATTGAGACTAGAGTACCACCCTCAACAGGCCCACTGAGGGGATGAACCTAATTAATATTATTAACACATTATTTTAAATGTATACTTTAGCTTATTTATAAAAAAATGCATATATATATTAAATTTAGTTATACAACATGGTTACATTAGTAAATACAGATGATAATAATTAAACTTGCCAATCAGATTACAGCAAAGTACAAATGGAAAGAAATGTGAATTATGAAAATAAATACAACTCAATATTAAATATGCAATCTTTATGTGCATATAAAAATAATACTGCAGTAATCACACCAATAGAAATATATCTTATCAAGAGAGCAGTCTTTAAAAAAATAATATTATATTCTTCAATCACTATAAAAAAACCTTGAATTTATCAATGTGTAATATTGAACTATCATTAAAATGCCACTTAAGATCGCTATTTACACATCAAGTGGTGTAGAAGTAGTGATATATAATATGATAGTAGAGATGAGGGAGAGTCTATCACATCGTCTCCTTTAAGCAGCAGTTCAGAATTTAGAATGCTTGCCAAATGCCAGGCATTTGGCAGGAAGAAACAAAGAAACAAAGTATATATCAGAAAGGGAGAAACCTGGTATTCTCCAATGCTTTTTTTACCAATTAATGAATTAACCTTGCTGGCCTGGTTGGCCGAGTGGTTAGCGTATCTGCTCTCCAGCCAAAAGGATGCGGGTTCGAATCCCTCCATGGGCATGGATGTTTGCGATTGTCTGTGAAAATACTAGTGGTGGTGGTCAGCGGTAGATGGCATTGGTGTAGATGATGATGATGAACGTAGTTGTAGATGGTGGATTGAGTGGTGGAGTAGGTGCCCTCCATCGATGAGTCTTTGGACTCCCTGGAGTGTTATGTAATAATAATAATTAAATAAGCTAAAATAATTGTTATGAATCCCATAAAATTTATTGTTATTTTAATTCTCATCATCATTATTATGGATCTCATGGAATCATGGCTCATCGTGGAAGGCTTACCTTAGACAACACGTCATTCCTTAGACCTCTTCACTGTCTGCACTACCACTACCTTCTTAAGCAATGCCTTTCATGCTCCTATCACTTTCCATACTAAACATTTACTCCTTATGATCTTACTCACTACATCCTTTTACAACTTTTAGGGATGCTCTGTATCTTTATTCATTACCACTTGTTCATGTGGAATAAAAAATGAAAAAATCTTCCCAGTGTCAATCTGACAAACACCTCTAACAGCATAAATTTCTCAATCATATCACCTTTTCATCTCCTTTCCTCCAGACTCTATAAGTTACATGCCTTCAGTCTTATCCTCATAATTAATGTTTTGCAGTTTCAATATAATTTTTGTTAGTCGTCTCTTTCCTTTTTGTTATGCACCCTCTCTATAGTTACTTCATCTCCGTTAAATTCAGGTCACCAGATTTGAACAGAGTAATCCAGATGTGGCTTGACCTAGGCTTACACCAACAAACTATCATACTCTTATCACTGCTGGTCCATGTCCTCCTCAATATTGCAGCAATCTGGTTATCTTCACAACCTTTGTAATATGTTCCATGAAATCAAAATTTCTATCTATCTACCATCATCTCAAAATCTCTTGCTTCCTTCACTTTTTTCAGTATGGTTTTCCACCAAGAATGTGCAGTCTTCCATCTACTTTAAAGGTACATGTAGCATAATGATCAAACACTAAAAACATCACTACAGTAATAAACTTCAATGAAACGCACAGATATTTCATTGCTGAAATTAACAGTACATCATCAGTATATGGAAACAACAAGGTATATACAACAATCTGCTTACCAATTAAAGTAGTTGCCATGTGCTAGAGAAATATAAAAAAAACTATTTTTGTTATGTTTGAAGTTTTTTTTTTTTTTTGCACTTAGACTATAATAAATTTATATTTAAGAATTTAGAGACACAAAACACACATGCTGAAATGATTATTTTACTAATTATTAATAAAATAACACTTGACGTTTCAACCCCTGTATCGAGGTCATCATCAGAAGGATACATGTGTATAGGAACCAAGTGCATTCAATAGCAACCTGAAGACTCTTCCAAGGATCCTCTGCCACACCTAACCCACCCAGGGGTGTACAAAATACAATGCACATGTAACATACCATACATAGGGGAAACAGGGCGAATCATCCTAATTAGGAAGGATGAACACAAACAACATATTAAATACCTCCATTTTGGAAAAACCGGCCTTTCTGACCATTCACTGCAAACATATCACAGAACTGATTGGAAAGGTACCAAGTCCCTACACCACACCAAAACCTGGTTCGAGAGGAAATTCAAAGAGGCATGTGAAATGCTCAAACATAATCCAAATCTGAATAAAAATGATGGTCTAACCATTCCAAGAATGTGGAGGACCCATCTGCAACCTTCATAGCAACCACAAAGAAAAATCTCAATACAAGACCACTTGAAGTTTTTTTGTTTTTTTTACTGGAACATTCAATAGCAACCTGAACTGTACAAATCCAGAAGATAAATCGTAGTATAACAATATGAACTGTACAATTCCAGAAGAATCTTAGTACTGAACACTTTAGCAGAGTTTATTGTAGTTTTCATTTATTTATTTTATTTATTTTATTTTTGAATTAAAATTTTTTTTTTTTAATTTGTTCATTTTTTTTTATCACTAGAGGTCAGGCTAAGAAAAAGATCAGTTAATAAATTAGATTTAATTTACATTTATAGAGTGCAACAACATGTGGTTGATTCCTATACATGTATCCTTCTGATGATGACCTCGATACAGGGGTCAAAACGTCAAGTGTTATTTTATTAATAATTAGTAAAATAATCATTTCAACAAGTGTGTTTTGTTCTTTATCCCTTATCCACTCTACTAAAGACCAACCCCCCCCCCGACCTACCTGGTGTATACCAGGTCCCTTGCAGCTGTAAGCTGTCCTACTTTGGCCAAACAGGCAGGACAGCAAATATCAGAATTTCAGAAAACAAGGACTACATCCGGTTTCACCAATACAGCCACTCTGGTCTTGCTGACCATGCACTGGATACCTGCCATAGAATACGGTGGAAGAAAGCCATGATAATACACCGTAGTAAATACAAATGTGAAAGGCTTTTCATGGAATCAGCTTCAGCCCTAAGAAACAATCCAAACCTCAACAAATTTGGCTGCATGAGACTGCCTCAAATTTGGGAAACCTACATCAGAAGACCTTCAGCCCAATCACCCAAGAATACCAACATTGCCTGCTAGGGGGCACCATCAGGACTTTAGGAGAAATAATAGCTTCCTGCTTCTTCCTCACTTACTGTTTGTTATGCCTGCGTGCACGTGTCTTGTTCTTAAGTTCCTTGAAAATGGCACTGTGACGTTGCCGAAATATTGAAATATATTAAAATTTATTTTAATGTATATCCTACTTTATGTTGTAATTTCCTTAAATTATTTAGTAAAAAAATGCATAACCAACGTCTAAGGCTTTCCACGAGAAAAAGTGTGTTTTGTGTCCCTAAATTCTTAAATATGAATGCTGATCACCGTATAACCGTAAAAGAAAGAGTTATAATAAATTTAGTTTAATCCTTTATCCGAGTGTAGGGAAACAAATTTTGAACCTAAAGTATCTTCAGGACTGAGGCAACTCGTAGTAAAGGTGGACCAAGCTCTCATCACTACTTGTCTTAGTATTTCATATAATGCAAAGCACATCTCATTGCAGACATGTATAATGCTCACCCCTGGTACACCACTGTACACCCCTGGTATTAAGAGAAGGGGCCACTACCCAGATCGGTTTCAACCTTTATTGACCATTCAAGTACAGGTCAAACTCGAAAAACTCAGAGTTGTTCCCCTCAGTAACAGGCTCATCCTACCACTGAGAAAAACTCTCAGAACCAGTTGGGTCTACCCGTGGCAGGCTCACCTCAACACCGAGCAGAGCTGCTCATATGCTCATTTTTCATCTGAGGGGTAACAGCAACATCCGTGCCTCAGTTAACTTCATGGGCTACAGCATTGCCATTCATTATCTCCCACCCAGGACCTGGGTGACAGCAACAGCCAAGCCTCAGTTAAAACTTCATGGGCAACAGCATTGCCATTCATCACCCAAGCTTCCAACTAGTTTTGACCTTTATTGAGGTCTTGTCAGTGGGAGCCAGAGCCAGAAGTGGTGATAAAGGTGGAAGCAATGGAGAGGTGATATTTACCTATACGAGTTAACAAAAGGTGCCTCACCTTATTATTAAATTACTCTGGATTTAGAGAAAGATGTTTGAAGTTTTTTTTTTTGCACTTGGTTAGCCTATAATAAATTTAGTTTCATCCTTTATCTAAGCATAAGCAAACAAAGTTTGTGCCTGAAGTATCTCCAGGACTGAGGCAACTCATGGTAAAGGTGGAACAAGCTCTCATAACTACTTGTCTTAGCATCTCCCATAATGCAAAGCACATCTCCTTGCGGACATGTATAATGCCATGCATTAACGGAAGGGCCATTACCACTATAGTCTAACCAAGTGCAAAAAAAACATCTTTCTCTAAATCCAGAGTAATTTCATAATAAGGTGAGACACCTTTTGGCAACTCGTATAGGTAAATATGACCTCTCCATTGCTTCCACCTTAGTATCACCACCTCTGTGTCTGGCTCCCACTGATGAGACCACATTAAAGGTCGAAACCGGTCTGGGTAGTGGCCCTTCGCTTAATGCATAGCATTTTACATGTCCACAAGGAGATGTACTTTGCATTATGGGAGATACTGAGACAAGGAGTGATGAGAGTTTGGTCCACCTTTATCACGAGTTGCCTAAGTCCTGAAGATATTTCAGGAGCAAACTTTGTTTGCTTGCACTTGGATAAAGGATTAAACTAAATTTATTATAGTCTAACCAAGTGCAGAAAAAAAAACTTCAAACATCTTTCTCTAAAACCAGAGTAATTTAATAATAAGGTGAGACACCTTTTGGCAACTCATATCGGTAAATGTGACCTCTCCATTGCTTCCACCTTAGTATCAACCACCTCTGGGTTTGGCTCCCACTGACGAGACCTCAATACAGGTTGAAACCAGTCTGGGAAGTGGCCCTTCCCTTAATGCATAGCATTATACATGTCTGCAAGGAGATGTGCTTTGCATTATGGGAGATACTAAAACAAGTAGTTATGAGAGCTCGGTCCACCTTTACCACGAGTTGCCTCAGTTCTGAAGATACTTCAGGCGCAAACTTTGTTTGCTTACACTTAGATAAAGGATTAAACTAAATTTATTATAACTATTTTTGATATTTACTTCTTTTTTTTAAAATATTATTTCTTTTAAATATTATACACATATATATTCTATAATACTGAATGGCTTGAACCGAGGTTAAAATAAAAACTTTATTTGCACGACTAGTTTCGTCTAATGCTAAATAGCATTAGGTGAAACTAGTTGTGCAAATAAAGTGTTTATTTTAACCTCAGTTCAAGTCATACAAATAGATATATATATATATATATACCAAAGTACATAAACTTTAATATGATATTTTTTTTATTTCCTAAAAGGGAAATAAGAAATAATATTATTATTTCTATTGCAGGCTATTCCACGGAGTCCTTAGACTCACTGGGGGAGGCCCGAAACGTCGTGTCAAGCACTATCCAACATTTGCACAGTATCTATCATACTTTGCTTTAAACTCAATCACAGTCATGGCACCCACAACAGACTCTGGGAACCTATTCCACTTGTTTACTACTCTCCAAGCAAAAAAACCTAGTTCTAACACCCTTGCTAACTACAATCTTACTCAGAAATATGTCCCATGAAATGAAAATTTCGATCTATCTACCATCATCTCAAAATCTCTTGCTTCCTTCACTTTTTTCAGTATGGTTCCACCAAGAATGCGCAGTCTTCCATCTGCTTTAAAGGTACATGTAGCATAATGATCAAACACTAAAAACATAACTACAGTAATAAACTTTCCAAGGATGGCCCCTAGTTCTCCCACCTTCAGACCTGTTCTGAAAAATTTCCTCTGAATTAATCGTGTAAAAATCGTGTAATTGCGACTGTGCACCCAGAGATTGTCGGAATAAGTGAGACATGGTTAGATGAGGATGACATCCTGACAGGAATAGAGATGGAAAGGTATGATGTGTTTCGTGAGGATAGAAGGGGTAAAAAGGGGGAGGGGGAGTGCTATTGATGATAGAGAAAGAGTTATGTCCATACAAGGTAGAGATGCAAGAGGGGAAATGGGGCCAGTGGTTTTGAGGCAGTATGGTGTGAGATAGAAGTGAATAGAATCAAATACTTGGTGGGATGTTGTTATAGACCTGGTAATGTGGATGAATAAGAAAAGGGTGATCATTATGGGTGATTTTAATTATGGCAATATAGACTGGAATGAAGAGATAGCAACTGGAAGTAAAGAAAATGAGTTTCTTGAGTTTTTGAGGGATAACTACCTCAGACAGTATGTAACAGAGGACACAAGAGGATTAAGGGTCTTGGATTTGGTCATCTCATCGGAGGATGTAATTATCAATGAGGTATCAAATCATCCACCAATTGGTGAAAGTGACCATGAGGTGATTACTTGGGTGGTTGCCAGCAGTGCAAGGACCCCAGTGAAAAAAGGGTATATGTGGAACTACAAGGGGGGTGATTATGAAGAGCTCGGGAGACAGCTTGCAGGTGTAGCATGGAATGAGGAGTTAGCTGGAAAAGAGATCAATGCAGCTTGGGGGATTTTCAAAAAATATTTAGTGGATGCAATGTCTAAATGTATACCACGGGTGAGAAGGTTAAATAAGTTAGGTGTGAGATGGATGAATAAAGAGATTAAGCATGCAATACAGAGAAAAAGGGCATTGTGGAGGCAGCATAAGAGAAGTGGAAGTAACCAATTTCATGAGTTCTACAAAGACCAGGCAAGGAGAGTGACTTGGTTGGTGAGAGTAGCTAAAGAGAGGTATGAACAGCAGTTAGCTAATGAAGCTAAAAAGAATCCTAGGGAGTTCTTTCGATATGTAGCCAGCAAAAGAAAGAATGATTATGGAAGGATGACATTGATTGGAGGAAATGGTATAAAGACAGCTGTTGCAGAATGTGTGGTGGAGATACTTAATGAACAGTTCATAAAGATCTTTCAATCTTGTGAATGTGACTTCATGGAGAGATTAAGAGCAGTTGATGATGGGGAGGAGAGACTGACTGTAGGTGAGCAAGAAGTGTATGGGGGAGTTGAGTAAACTAGATGTAAATAAGGCTGTGGGACTTGATAATATATCACCGCGTATTCTGAAGGAATGTGCCAGAGAGTTGACACCTGCCTTGACATATTTTTTTAATATGAGTCTTGCACTTGGTCAAATCCCTAAAGAGTGGAAGGAGGGCAAGATTGTGCCACTTCATAAAGGAGGTGATCGAACTCAAGCATCAAACTATAGGCCTATCTGTGTGTCAGGTGTTGTGGTTAAGTTGTTGGAGAAGCTTGTGAGAACTAGGATCCAGAGTTGGGTTGACAACAATGGTATAATCTTTGATGGACAGCATGGATTTGCTCAAGGGAGGTCGTGTTTTAGTAATCTACTTACTTATTACAATAAAGTGACTGCTTCCTTGGACAGAGGAGAAGGATACACAGTAATATATTTGGATTTTGCAAAAGCTTTTGATAGAGTACCTCATGATAAGTTGACAGTCAAACTAGAGCAGATGGGGTTGGATATTAGAGTAGTGCATTGGATTGGAGACTGGCTATCTGATAGGTATCAACAAGTTGTGTATGGGGGTGCAATATCCAGGAAAAGGAAAGTCACTAGTGGAGTGCCTCAGGGATCTGTTTTAGGGCCATTACTATTTAACTTGTATATTAATGATATCGGCAAAGATTTGGATGGAGATATTCAGTTGTTTGCAGATGATGCAAAGTTGAGACGACCATAAAGAGTAGTGAAGATGTTGTGGTCTTGCAAGAAGACTTGAATAAATTGAGTGATTGGGCGAGCAAATGGGGATGTGAGTTCAATGTTGCAAAATGTAAGGTTTTAAAATTTGGAAAACAAAGATGGGATGCAGAATTTATGCTTGGTAAGAATATATTGTTGGAAGTAGAGGAAATAAGAGATCTGGGAGTGATAGTGGATAAGGATCTAAAATTTAGGGGACACATCGCCAAAATTGTGAAGACAACACAAAGACTTCTGGGAATGATGAGGAGGACACTGACGTGTAGAAGTAGGAAGATTCTTGTTCCATTGTATAAGGCTTTGATTAGGCCACACATGGACTATTGTGCCCAGATTTGGTCACCTGGTTTTCAGAAGGATGAAGAGATGTTGGAAAGGGTCCAAAGGCGACTGACTAAGGTAGTTTCTGACCTCTGGAATGTCGAGTATGAGGAAAATTGAAAAGATGTAATTTGCAGAGTCTAGTGGAGAGAAAGAAGAGGGGAGATATGATAGAGACCTACAAGTTGGTAAGGGGTTGTTATAGGATCAATGGTGGAGAAGTTCTACAGAGAATAGTGGGAGATCAGGGGAGAACCAGAGGTCATGCCTGGAAACTGTATAAAGAGGGTGTGAGTAGGGGAGTGAGAGGCAGGTTTTTTTCGTGCAGAGTTGTGAATGATTGGAATGCCTTGCCTGAGAGTGTGGTGTCTGCAAGGAGTTTGAATGTCTTTAAGACCCGGTATGATGAGATGTGTGTGAGATAAAAGGACCTCCTAGATGAGTCTTTGACTCCATGAGGTCTTGTTTAATAATAATAATAATAATAATAATAATAATAAAAACCCTTCAGTAATTTGTATGTTTCAATCATATCACCCCTTTTCTGCCTATCTGTAACCCACAGTTTCTGTGGGTTACAGATAGGCAGAAAAGGGGTGATATGCAGATCACAGAATCTGCCAGTTTCTGTAACCCACAAATGTTCAACCTGTTCTCCTAAGGTTCATTCTGTAGATCTACTACTATCTTGTTCAATCAATTCTGGATGCTCTCCACCTCCTCCTCATTGCCAAGAAATCCAGGTACCCAGATCTGCATGCAGTAGTCAAGATAGGGTCTCATCAAGGCTCAATAAAGAGGAACAATAACCTGCTTGTGAAAGTATTCTTCAGTAACCAGGTAATCTGATGAGCTGCTTTAGTCACTTTGTTACGTACCCCCCCCCCAAACTTTAATCCTTATCCACTAACACTTCCAAATCTCTGGCTTCATCAATTTCAATATGCTCCATGGCCTGTGTGCATTTTTAATACTAAGATGTAAGAAATCACTAATTTCTGATACACCCTCTGTCCGAAAAGAAACCAAACTTTTGATAGAAAATAAAACGCAGGCCAATTATAATTATTCAATCATTTATTTCAATCAATATACTCTCCCTCAGCTTTTATACAGTGTTTGGTATGGTAAATTAATTCGATAAATGAGTTTTTTTATATTGGTTTTTGGGATACTGTTAAGGGTTGTGGTTACTGCTGCTTAAATATTTTCAATAGTGTCGTGTCGCTTTCCTTTCATCAGCAAATGAAGTTGGGGGAAGAGAAAGAAGTCACAGGGTACTAAATCAGGTGAATATGGCGAGTGGTCCAACACACAAACTTGGTTTTTGCTCAAAAACTGTCTCACAATGTTCGAACAATGAGATGGTGCATTATCATGTAAAAGTGATCAGCTGCATGCATCACGATATTCATGCTGTACGCAACGAATTCTCACTATCAATCGCTTCAAAACTTCGAGATAAAACTCACATTGACCGTTTGGCCAAGTGAAACGAAATTGTTTGTGGATAATGTCCTTGGAATCATAGAAACAAATTAGCTTTGTCTTTACTTTTGACTTCTCCAAGCAACTTTTTTTCAGATGCCCCTATTCTGGTGGTCTCCACTTAGCACTCTGGCACTTTATTTCGGGCTCATACTCAAAACACCACGTTTCATCACCAGTAACGATCGTTTCAAGGAAGTTTGAGTCCTTATGAGTGGTCTTAATCAGGTCCTTGCAGTGTTCAATTTAATACATATTTTGGTCGCCGGTCAACTTGTGGGGAACAAATCGTGAATTCAATTTACGAAGGCCCAAACTCTTGGTCAAAATGTTGTGCACAGTTGATTTTAGAATCCCCAATTCATCTACAATCAATCTCATGGACGATTTCGGGTTTTCTTTGATGAAATCACACACTTTTTGGATGTTAACTTCGCTCAGTCCAGTTTTTGGACAGCCAGGCGTTTTGTCATCCTCAAGTGTCTCACGACCACTTTGAAATCGCTTATTAAACCACTCGTAAACTTGAGTATGGGATAAGCATTCATCACCATATGCTTTTTGAAGCGTTTGATGCATTTCAATAAAACTTTTACCAAGTTTAACACAAAAGTCAATCGCAGCTCTCTGTTTGAAACTCATTTTCTGACCGTTCGTCAAAACACACTGTCACTCTTGACACTATAACTCTGCTTCTAATGAAACAAATGTCATAAACAGTTGACACAACACTAATGAAAGTTACTGCTTTTGACAACAAAAAAAGATACAACCGGTGGTACCACTAGTTTCTTCTATTTTTGAAAAGTTCGGTTTCTTTTTGTAGAGAGGGTGTATACTGTAAATACAGTATGAGAAACTAGTAAATCATGTAGAATATACCAGTGCCTTCAAAGCAACAGAGAGAATATTAAGTAAATTACTTTGTTAAGTGAAAGAGAATAATTGAGAGCAAATTATCTGAAAATACAAAATCATAAAAAAAGGAAACTTTTTTTTTTTCTTTTTTTTTTAAAAAAAGAGAAAGTATACAAAGTAAGGAGAGACTATCATATCATTAAACAAAAAACAGGGTATAATCACCCTGTTCTGTGTAATAATCAGGAAGACAGTAGAGACAGTAGGTCATAACATTTAACACTTGTAGCTACAAATATTATGTTCATTCCTATTGTAAACAGTAGTGGATGGTACTGACCATGAAATGTATAATCAAGTTACTTAGCAAATAAGAAGTAATCATTATGAGCAATTTTAATTGTGGCAATATAGACTTGGATGATGAGATAGCAAATAAAAGTAAAGAAAATGAGTTTAAGTTTTTGAGGGACAACTACCTCAGGCAGCATGTAACAGAGGGCAAACAAGGATTAAGGTCTTGAATTTGATCATCTCATCGGATGATATTATTCTGAATGAGGTGTCAAATCACCCTTCAGTTGGTGAGTGATCATGAAGTGATTACCTGGGTGGTTGCCAACCATATGAGGACTTCTGTAAGAAAAGGATATATATGTGGAATTACATGGTTGGTGATTATGAAAAGCTCAAGAGATAGCTTGCAGGTTTAGCATGGAATAATGAGTTGGCTGGAAAGGAGATCAATGCTGCGTGGATGATATTCAAGAATTATCTGGTAGAAGCAATGTCTAAATGTATTCCAAAGATCAGAAGGTTAAATAAGGTAGGCGAGAAATGGATGAATGAAGAGATTAAGCATGTGATTAAAAGGAAAAAGGCATTATGGAGACAACATAAGAGGAGTAGTAATAATCAATTCCATGAGGATTACAAAGAACAGGCAAAGAGAGTGATTTGGTTGGTAAGGGTAGCAAAACTGAAGTATGAGTAGCAGCAGCAGTCAGTTAACGAAGCCTAGGGAGTTCTTTTGATATGTAGCCAGCAAAAAAAAAAAAAAGATTATGGAAGGATGACACTGATTGGAGAAAATGGTATAAGAACACCGCTGCAGAAGATATAGTTGAGATATTTAATGAATAGTTCATAAAGGTCTTTCATTCCTGTGGATATGACATGATGGAGAGTTTGATTATCTTCAGCCACTTCTTTCATATTCTCATTCATATTCAACTGCTATTGCTCATTTCTTCCATTATATTCTCTGTACTTTCACTATCCTGACATATTTCCCATTCTAGAGGCTAATGTCTTCACATTAATTGCCTTATATATATATATATATATATATATTGATAGATTGGTAAACTGGGCAAAGGAGAATGGATGGTAAGGTTATGCATTTTGGAGTGAAAAGATTACCAGTTGTATACCATATTGATGGAACTGTATTCCAGGAAATTGATGAAGCCAGAGACCTGAGAGTGTTAGTGGATAAGGAGTTTAGGGAGGGGAGTACATAGCAAAAGTGTCTAAAGCAGCTCATCAGATCACTTGGTTACTGAAGAATACTTTCACGAGCAGAGACAAGCAGGTTATTGGTCCTCTTTATTGAGCCTTGATAAGAGACCCCATCTTGACTACTATGCACAGATCTAGGCACCAGGGTTTCTTGGTGATGAGGTGGAGAGGATCCAGACGCAAGTGACCAAGCAGAGCTATGGAATGAATCTCACGATTCATTCCATAGCTCTGATCAAAATTACTGAAGTGTTTATACAAGATTAATACAGAGGAAATTTTTCAGAACAGGTCTGGTTTGGGGGAGAACTAGGGCCATCCTTGGAAACTGAGTAAGAGCATAGTTAGCAAAGATATTAAAACTAGATTTTTTGTTGGAGAGTGGCGAATGAGTGGAAGAGGTTGCAGAGTCTGTTGTGGGTACCATGACTGTGAATGTGTTCAAAGCAAAGCAAGATAGATACTGTGCAAATGTTGGATAGTACTTGGTATTGTAAAAATAATCATAATTTAAAATTCTGAATATTTTTACAAATTGTTTATGTTAGAATGTTTATTAGTTTTAGTTTCATAACACGCATGTCGGCACTTGCAATGTGACCGCTATTGAAATTGTTTTGTCAAAAATGATATGTAAAGCAATTAAAAATTTATGTACTTACTGGATTTGATATTTATATTACTTACAGGAATTTTATTGTAATTTAAAATTATCAAAAGTTGTGTTTTATGAAGACATTCTCTTGAATGTCTTCATAAAACACAACGGAAATAATGCTAACGGAAATAACATGTCAGACATTATACCTAGTTTCTCGCTTGCCACTTTCATGGAGTGCTTATGCTCGCTGAGAAGTTTGATGTGCGATTGACAGCTGACAAGTTCGGTATTGAAGCAACGGGAGATAAACAAGAAGAGTGTTCGGAAGGAAATTAGAACACAGGCCGGCAGACATTTAGATTCTTAGGAAATTGAGTTTTTTTTATGTGATAGTCGGAGATTAATAGTACATTCCAAAAAAGGAATCGTGAAACTATGAAGTTTAAAGGGAATAAGTATTGATAAATAAAAGGGAAATATTGCTATAGGCGTTTTAAAAGTAATATTTGAGTAAACGCTAATTGAAAGATTTATAGTAGGTTCCAAAAAGGGAATCGTAGAACTGTAAATTCTTTTAAAGTGGAAGAGTTAAGACTGTCAATAAACATTAGTGAATAAAAGAAGAAGTTGCTATTTACGTTCTAAAGGAATGTTCGAAAAAATTCTGATTAGAAAGTTTCATCTGTATTAAGGATGTCGAATCTAACAATTATTTCTACTAAAAAGAGACAGAATTGAGTCAGGAAGAATTAATGTGTGCTACATAAGTGATGAGAAAGGATCCTGTGAAAATGAAGAATAAAGTCATATACCTTCGGAAAAGACTGACAGAGAGAGAGAGAAACTGACTATGAACATTGTGTCATTGTGCAAACAAAGTGTTTAGTCTAGTCTTAAGTGTAAGTTTATTTTAAAAAAGGCCCTGGATCCAATTAATTTGTAGTTAGTTATGTAATATTTGTTTGAAGTGTATATATATATTGTTTTTGTTATATTAAATGCATTTATTTTGTATTTTGGTCTTGAGTCAGTGATTTATTTGGATTCTGAAAGAAATAGTAAAAAAGAAGTCATTGCACCAATCAGAGTGAACCCTTGTGTGATAAATAAATATATAGGTACACTCGGAATTAAAAAAAATAATTGTTGAACAGAGATCATCTCCATAGACAGGACAATATTAAATAATTAAAAATCCTATATATAGGTAGGATTAATACTATGATTTTTCAATTGAGACAGGGTATATGTGGAATTACCTTGCTGGCAAGTATGACAAGCTTAGGAGATTGCTTGGATCAGTGCCATGGCATGTACAACTGCAAGGGCTGGATGTCGATAGAGCATGGAAAGTGGTCAAGGAGCATTTACAGGAGG
Organism: Typopeltis vanoorti; assembly: GCF_054136105.1. NCBI lineage: Eukaryota > Metazoa > Arthropoda > Arachnida > Uropygi > Thelyphonidae > Typopeltis > Typopeltis vanoorti. The sequence continues at coordinate 80,925,980 of NC_143550.1, forward strand.
TTATGGCTGATTGTATACCTAGGGTCTGAATAGTAAAACAAGTAGGGGTTAAATGGATGAATAACACCATTAAGCTTGAGCTGCAAAAAAAGAAACAACTGTGGAGGGAATTTAAAGAAAGGGGGTGACCTGCAGGCACACGAACGGTATAAAGTGCAGGCCAGAAGGGTAACGAGTGTGGTAAAAAAATCAAAAGTGGATTATGAAAGGAAACTAGCTATGCAAGCTAAAGAGAATCCCAAACAGTTCTTTCAATATGCTGCAAGCAAGAAAAAACTGTACACAGCAAAATGATTTTAAGGAATGACGATGGTAAGGAGGTCACTGAATCAGTCGATATAGTGGAGTTACTGAGCGAGCACTTTGCAAAAATATATCATCCAGGTGGTGACATTGAAAAAAGGAAGGAACCATTAGTTTATACGGGAATTGTGATGAATGAAGTGGAGGTGAATAGTCTATTACAGAACCTTAATGTGAATACATCTGTGGGATTGGATGGTATACCAGCACTGGTCTTGCATGAAGAGGCTAAGGAATTATCAGTGCTCTTGACCATGTTGTTTAATCTGAGTCTCGGGTCTAGTTTAGTCCCGAAGATGTGGAAAGAGGGGAAAATAGTTTCACTGCATAGGATCCAAGACTACGGTTGCAAATTACCGACCGATCAGCATATCAGGAGTCGTTGTCAAGGTCTTGGAGAAAGTAGTCAAGGGAAAAATACAGGAATGGATTGATGAAAATGAGATACTGTACGGGCGACAGCATGGCTTTGTGAAGGGTAGATCATGCCTCAGTAACTTGCTCAAGTTTTAAAACAAGGTGACGGCTGAACTGGATAAGGGTAATGGGTTTACAGTGATACTGCTGAACCTAGCAAAGGCATTTGACAGGATGCCACATGGAATTCTAATCAGTAAACTACAACATATGGAAATGGATATAGGTTTGGTGAGATGGATAGGTGGATGGTTAATGGAGAGATATCAAAGAGTAGTTTATTCAGGAGTAGAGTCCAAAAGACGGACCGTGACTAGGTGTGCCGCAGGGTTCTGTTCTTGGACCACTGTGACAAAATGTAAGGTTATGCATTTTGGGGTGAAAAGATTAGCAGCAGTATACCACATTGGTGGAACTGTACTCCAGGAGATTGATGAGGCCAGGGACTTGGGAGTGTTGGTGGATAGGGAGATGAAGTTTAGGGGGCACATTGCAAAAGTAGCTAAATCAGCTCATCAACTCACTTGGTTGTTGAAAAATACCTTGACGAGCAGAGACAAGCAAGTTATTGTAACTCTGTACTGAGCCTTGATAAGACCCCATCTCGACTGCTGTACCCAGATTTGGTCACCTAGGTTCCTTCTTGATGGGGAGGAGGTGGAGAGGATCCAGAGGCGAGTGACTAAGATGACAGCGGGTCTATGGAATGAACCATATGAGAACAGGTTGAAGATTTGTGAGTTGCAGAAATTGGTTGATAGGCGGAAGAGGGGAGATATGATTGAGGCATTCAAATTGCTAAAGGGTTTCTATAGGATTAATTCAGAGGATATTTTTGAGATCAGGACTGGTGGTGGGAGAACAAGGGGACACCTATGGAAGCTGGGCAAGAGTGTTGTTAGTAGGGGTGTTGGAGCTGGGCTCTTTACTTTTAGAGTGGTAAATGAGTGGAATAAGCTGCCAGAGTCTGTTGTGGGTACTATGACGGTGAGTGAGTTCAATGTAAGGTATGATATATACTGTGAGAATGTCGTATAGTTGTGTGGACATGATGTTTAGGGCCTCCCTCGATGAGTCTAAGGACTCCCTGGAGTCGCCCATAATAATAATAATAATAATAATAATAATAATAAAAATCTCTAAAATTAACAGTATGATGTTTAAGGCTGCCCTCGATGAGTCTCTCCTTGGAGTTATAATAATAATATATACACACTCAGTGGACAAAATGTTAGAGATAAGGGTGATGGGAAGTTGACACTGGCATTCCCTGCATATAGTGAAATGTATCCAAACTGAATGCAGACAGTAAACAGACAGACATCAATGCTTCCCAATAGTGTATCGCAATTGAAAAACATGAGTAAATGTGGCGATCTTAGCAACTTTGATCATGGACATATTGGTGCAAGATAGACGGGTCATTCTACTGTACAATTGGTTAAGATCCCTAGAGTTCTTGAGGGTAACCGTATCAAGGGTCTCCGTGAGTATACCATCAAAGGATGTACCAGCACCCAGCAAGCAAGTGGTGGCCGACCACATGCCATTGATGACCAGGGTGGATGTAGACTGTCCAGGCTCATATAGACCAACCACATGGCAACAGCAGCACAAATCATATCCAGTTTCAAAGTCAGCGGTCCAAGCAATATCAGTGAGTGAATGGTACAGTGTACCCTGCATACCATGGGCTACAGGAGCCGAAGCTCTAATCATGTACCATGGTTGACAGCTCATCATCAGGCATTGTGCCTCGTCTGGTGTCAGGACCATCAAAACCAGACCTTTGCAGAGTGGATCAGAGTCATGTGGTGTGATGAATCCCATTATCAGTTATACTGAGCTGATGGGAGAGTATGGGTGTGGCCATTCCCTCATCCATAGCATGAGGCAATGGCCTTGTCATGCCAGGTCGGCTCCAGTCAAGGAGGTGGTGGTGGCTCTGTGATGGTTTTTTTTTTTTTTTTTTTTGGGGGGGGGGAAGATTTCTCATATTACACATTAGGTCCCTTAGTATGCCTGGAGAGGTCCTTAAATGCTGCAAGCTACCAGAATGTGCTGGTTGCTTGCAGCACATTCTGGTAGGGTGAAGGCCACACTTTTGTGGCCTTCATGCATACTGAAGTCTGTTTCAGTAAGACAATGCCCCATCCTGCAACCATGGGCCGCAACCGCCAAGGAACACTCATCTGAGTTTTGGCCACCAGGGTCCCTGGCTGGCCAAAACCCAGATGGTTTAAACTCAGGTGGTTTAAATTCGATCGGATATAAATTCGATTGAATCTCTCTGGGATGCTGTAGAGAGAGAGACATCAGATCTATGTATATGGGACTGATGTTTAAGGCACAGTTGTAGACAATGCTGCAACAGGCATGGCTGGAATTACTTCCAGCATCTGGTGGAGTCAATGCTTCAGAGAGTACAGGCTGCTATTCCCAGTAGAGGAGAACTGACACGTTATTAGGTAGGTAGGTATCGCTAATGTTTTGTCCATTGAGTGTGTGTGTGTGTGTGTGTGTGTGTGTGTGTGTGTGTGTGTGTGTGTGTGTGTGTGTGTGTGTGTATATATATAGCATAGGCATGAATGTATTTCACATACAAACTTCTTTAATTTAATTTATAGCCAAGTGAAATACTTTCAACTACCAGCTCTAATCCAGAGTATTTTAATAATAAGGTGTTACACCTTTTCACCTACTTGTACAGGGGAAATATATGACTTCTGCATGACTTCAATCTTGATATCCCTTCTGGGTCTGGCTTCCACTGGTGAGACCTGACTCCAAATGATGACATTTTAATAATGTTTGTCTTTGAGCTTGATTCCAGAGAGCAGAGCGGTTCTGCTTGCTGGCAGGTTTTTGCCTGTCACTGAGTAGAGCCACTGAGGAGATTTTGATGGGTTCAGGAATGATGCTTTTGGATCATTCAATGAGATTTAGAGTGATTTGTAGATAACTCAAAGTTTTTGGAGAGAGATACACTTTTTTGTCAAATTCGACAATATCACCTTTTGTAGAAATCCATCCTTCTCTGAAATGTATGCCATTCATCTACAAATTGCACTCCCTTCCCCTTGATTCTCTTTGATTAATAATAATCAAGTTGTTTTTTTATTTTGTTTGTTTATTTTATATATCTTAAGAAATCTTAAAATTTTAACATGCAGAAAGATGTATTTTTGTGAGATCTATTTTCAAACAGAAATGGTGGTGAAAAGGATCTCATTTCAATAAAGTAAACCATTTTCTTACAACATTAAAAACTATTTTAAAGAAACAAATACTGATTTTGGCAGCCAACTCACCCAGTCAATATGAGGAGGAGGACATATATTATCAGGTACTCTATTGCAGCTATCCCTGTATTGGCAGTAATCACCACACCACACACACTGATATTTCCTGTGTTGTGTTAAACAAAGGGAACAATCAGCTCGTCCACTGTAGCTACCCAAGAGGGAACATTTGTACAGGGTAACTATAAAAAAAATAATAATAATAAAAACATTAAAATATTTGGAAATTAACTGTACATCTAATTCTTCAATATGAATAAATGTAAGTTTATTTTGTTTTTTTTTAAATTGCTTATTTTCTACATAAACTTTCTGAATTACTTAACTTTAATTTTCTAAGACAGATACACTGAGATACATGGAAGAGTGAAAAAATCAGAAATAAATGATGGCCATATGAAAGAGGTAATGAAAGCTAATGAGTGATGTTGTATGGGGATTCAATTATTAGAAGTGTGGTGAACAAAAAAAAGATGCACAAAGTTTTGCTTTCCAAGATGTAGAATGAGTTGAGTGATTGGGGCATTAGATATGAGGAATAAGTAAACAAAAGAGTTGGTGGTTGCAGTAGGAACAAATGACTTGATTAGATACGAGGAGAATGTAAGACTGTATATTAGGAGATTGTTGAGAAGAATAAAAGATAATAATGTGATAGGAAAGGTAGTCACTGTATGACAAGTATGACAGAGATGAGATGAGGGAGAGCAAAGATTATGAATGATATGTTAGCCAAAATGTGCAAAGAAAAAGGAATGAATTTTTGTGAATGTGTGTGGGATAAGTTTGAAGAACAGATGAAAATGTATAAAAGTGATGAACCACATCCGAATGGTTTTAATGAGCCAATGGAGAAGCTACTCCTGAAAGGGAGAAGTAATAAGTGCAGAGAATGGATCAGAACAAGTAAGAAGTGATGTGAGAGAGCAGAAGAGTAAGGAAGGATAGATTGAAGTGGTGCTTATGAATGGAGAAGTGGGTAGCATTAGTGTTCAAGACAGATACAGACATGGGGAGGGGGGGTCAGGGTGGACATTAGGACACAGTATGAGAAAGGTCAATGCTCAAAGAGGAAGTGAATATGTGAGTAGCAATGAAAGGATTGAAATGGTCTTGGATGTGGAGGGGATGGTTTGGTTTGCAGAGGATTCTGGGATAGATAATGAACAAGAGATAGGAATGGCTCAAGGAAGGCATGGAGAAGTCAAATTTAAAAAGTGATATCAGTGAAACTTGTTATAAATCCAGAAATGAAGTTGTGTTTATATATGAATGCTAGATGTTAGAAACAAGGGAAACAAAATCGCTGCATTAATCGAGTTCTTTCACCCAAAAATTGTTGGAATAAGTAGTTAGATGAGTATGACATGCTGACAGGAATAGAGATGGAAGGATATGATGTTTTTCATGCATATGGAAAAGGCAAAAAGGGAAGTAGAGTGCTGTTGATGATAGAAGAGTTGTTGTGCCAGTTTATTTATTTATTTATTCATATGAGTTTCCTCCCTTTTCTCCCCCATTCCTATTCGGGAGAGTTGAGGCCCCCCCTTCATGGGGGTTAAGTATTTATGGCTGTAGATCCGTGTGTTCACGGGGCCGGTTTGCCTGCTTGTGGGATGAAAAACCCCAGATAAACTGGGGGAAAAAACCCTGCTGTCCACGCCCAAGACCGGCTAACTTGGCTATGGCTGAGGAAGATCCTTAAGCTCCTCACGTCGTCGGCGACAGGAATCGAATCCAGGACATTCCTTCTCCAGGCATATGGTTGCGAAGCGCAAAGCCACTGGGCTAACCGTGCGGACATTGTGCCAGTGCAAGGTAGGGATGAAGGGGGGGGGGTAAAATGACAGGTGGAATGTTGAATTAGTTGAATGTTGCTATAGACTAATAATGTGGAGAGTAGTGACCATGAAATGTATAAGCAAATTAGCCAAGTAGACAGGAAGAGTGATTTTTTAATTAAAATCATCATGGGTGATTTTAATTATGGCAATACAGACTGGAATGACAAAATAGCATCCATAAATAAAGAAACTGACTTTCTTGAGTTTTTGAGGGATGGCTACCTTAGAAAGTATATAACAGAGGATTCGAATGTAAGAATCAAGGCTCTTGAATTTGATCATTTCATCTGAGGATGTTATTATAAATGAGGTGTCAAATCTCCCTAGGGTTAGAGAGTGACCATGAAGTGATTGCCTGGGTGGCTGCCAACCATTATTATTATTATGGGCGACTCCAAGGAGTCCTTAGACTCATTGAGGGAGGCCCTAAACATCATGTCCATCACAACTATTCGACATTCACACAGTATCAATCATACTTTGCCTTGAACTCATTCACTGTCATAGCACCCACAACAGACTCTGGCAGCTTATTCCACTCATTCACCACTCTAAAAGTAAAAAACCTGCTCTAATACCCTCACTAACCACACACTTGCCCAGCTTCCATGGATGTCTCCTAGTCTTCCCACCACCAGTCCTGTTCTCAAAAATATCCTCTGAACTAATCCTATAGAAACCCTTCAGCAATTTGAATGTCTCGATCATATCTCCCCTTTTCCACCTATCAACCAATTTCTACCTTGAGGACTTCTGTAGGGGAAAGGATATGTGGAATTACATGGCTGGTGATTATGAAAGCTCAGAGACAGCTTTGCAACTGTAACATGAAATGAGAAGTTTGGTGGAAAGGAGATCAACGCTGCTTTGGTGCTATTCAAGAAATATCAAGCAGACACAATGTCTAAATGTATTCCAAGGGTAAGAAGGTTAAATAAGGTAGGTGTGAAATGAATGAATAAAGATATTAAGCATGCAATACAGAGAAAGAAGACATTATGAAGGCAACGTAAGATGAGTGGTAATAATCAGTTTCATGAGGCATACAAAAGAACAGGTAAGGAGGATGACTTGATAAGGGTAGCAAAAGTGCAGTATGAACAACAGTTAGCTAATAAAGCCAAAAAAATAAATAAATAAAAATAAAAAATAGGGAGTTTTTTTTATATATATATCCAGCAGAAGAAAGAACGATTATGGAAGGATGATAGTGATTGGAGAAAAGGATAACCAGAGAATGTTCAATTCAATATCAAATCCTATGCATGAGAGGGTGCAGAGTGTATAAACACTGTGGAGCCATAATGTAGGCAGGGGTCAAGAGAATATAGGTTAAGTAACCTATATTCTTTTCAAAATAAGAGACGGTCATGGTTCCTAGAGAAAAGAACACTTGCTCAGGAAGGCTGCTCAAGACAGAAATGGAGCAATGAAAAAGGAAAAAAGAAACTACTTTAATGGATTTGCAAATGAACTGGAAAGGAAAGTTGTCATGCTTGTATTATTATTATAGGCTTAGGGTAATGTGGAGGAAGAATGCAGAAACAGACCATATGGGAGATAGCAGCTGGGAATGAGTCAGTTTGTTGAACTATCATGTTCTGGGAGCATCCAGGATTTTTAGGAAGAAATTTGGTGCATCACTCCCAAATATGAAAACAGTTATAATAAAATTGCACAGACTGGGGATTTGTACAAAAGCAGCAGTTATACAAGTAAGAAGTAATGCCATGTCTTTCAAGAGAAAATGCTGAAGACGCTATGGATCTGAGGTATTTATACCAGAAATTCAAGAATTTATTGTGAGAGGCTCATCCTGTACCTATCCAGAATATCAAGAGTATGATATGCTCATTTGTAGCACATAAGGCTACAAATAATAAAATGAAATCAATCTCATCCAGTCACCCCTGTCTCTTGCAACTAAGTTTGCCTCTCTCTCTCTCTCTGTCTTTCTAGCTCTTCCTCCACCCAGCTTTCTATTCCATTTTTCTATGTCATTCTTTGCCAAGTTAAAAATGGCCTTCCTCTTTTACTTTTTCTTTCCAGGTTCCATGTCAAAGCCGCAAATGGAGTTTCTTCTATGTTCGTTTTCAATGCATGTCCAATTCATTCTATCTACATCTTTTTATTTCACTGGCAATACTTTGCTTTTTTTCAGTTAATATAAGTCCTCATTTATTATATATTGTAGCCAAAGTATTTTAAATATTTTAATAAACACTTTGAAAACTCTTTAACTTGGTTTCCCTTTTGTCAATTTCCATGTCTCTGATCCATATAATAACACAATGCCTTCACACTGTTATTGAAGATCCTTATTTTGGTTCTGTTTGTTAATCTTATGTCATATCCATGTTGAATTTCCTAACTGTGACATGAAATTCCACCTCATTCTTCTCTCATACTTATAACCTTTTTCATAATCCAGTTCAGAATGACTATTTTGAAAAGAGTTCTAAACATATCTCAAACCATTCTGATGTTGTTTGCTGTGTAATAACACATCATTTATTGTCACTGTACATTTCTTTAATTATACTCATTATTTATTGGGAATTCCATAGTTTCTAACAATTCTACTCATTTATTTATCAGGAATTCCAGTTTCTAATATGAGGGTGGTCTGAAAAGTTCCCAGCCTAACAATGAAAAAGCGAATTTATAATTTCCAAAATTATTTTTATTTTTCAACATAATCTCCCTTAAGACTAATGCATTTATTCCAGCGATGCTCCAGCACCATTATCCTGTCCCTGTATGGATGCCTATGACAGATGTACCCACTTTGAAAAAAAAAAAAAAAAATCTTATCAGCAAGATTTTTGTCGCCATCTATGATCAAGGCTGAGAACTTTTCAGACCACCCTCGCACATTAGCGCCATGGACGGACTATCACTTTTGTTTTCAATTTTTATTAATTTTATATATTTTTTGTAATTTTTATTTATTTTTTACATAATCCAAAAACCTACTCTAGAGATCAAACTGGAATTTTTTTCATTCTACTTCAGGCCTCAATAAGTGGAGCACTGATCTTGCACTGAATGATGAAATTTATTGCTCATCTAAACACAATTACAGACATCTGTACTCATGGTGGGATTTGACCTCCAGCCTGTTGGTGGTGGATGGATATAGTAATAACTTGGCTATCTGGCTGGCAGAGTTCTCTGGTTAAGTGCTGTCCTAAGTGTGACAGGCGATCACAACTTGTAATGGAGATAATTGATCTTATTATTGATCTTATTGATGTTATTTCAACATTACTCTACACTTCAAATCCATGTTTTGGTCGAAAAGTATATCTGTCATTGTGGTAAGGAGAGTTAAAGTTTTTTGGGTTGCAATAATAGAAATATAAATTATTTAATGGATTTCGTTCCATAGATACAAAAAAGAAAAAAAAGTTTTCAATTTTTGATAGAAGAAGAAATTATTTAATTTTCTTCCCACTTTCTACCTTCTCATTTTAGAGAATGAGAAAGTAGAAGAAGGAAAGGAAGAAAGCCCAGAAGACTTGAAAGAAAAGAGAAGGAAAATTTTAAGATAGCATATATTTAGGTGGAAAGAGATTGCAAAGGTACTGAGAAAGGAAATAATAAAGAATGGCAGTTGAATAAAACCTAGTAACTGATAGAGAAAAGGTATAAAATCAAAATGATATCTGCAAATAGTAAATCTCAGAGAATTAAATAAATATATCAGAGAAATTATAGAAACTAGTTGAAAAATTGGCAAGACATTATGGATAGTGATTTCAACTATAGGAACAAAAATTGGAAAGATAAATGGTCACAAGGAAGGGAAGGAAATGGAATTTATACAACTGCTAAGAGATAATTATTTTGAGACAACATGTAATGGAGGGGACACGAGGCTTGAGAATGCTGGTTTAGTACATAGCATTGGAAAACTTAACTAGGGAAAAGTAGTCTTGGTCTGGAAGATTGTTAGACATTTAGAATTTTCTATCAAGAAGGAGTATATGTGGAATTACAAAGCAGGTGATTATGACAAACTGAGTAGCTGGCTTAGATCAGTGATATGGGATAAGAATTTGAAGAAAAAAGATATTAGCATTGCATGGGAGATGATCAAGGGGTGCTTGAAAAGAGCAGTATCAGATTATATACTCAGAGTCAAGAGAAAATCAGATAGAAGTTAAGATGGATAAACAACATCATTAAGCAGGAATTCCAGAAAAAGAAAAAGATATGTAGAGAATATATAGAAAAAAGGGACATCAGACCCATGAACAATAAAAGGCATAGGCAAGAAGAGCAACCTGTATGGGCATCAATTATGAGAGGAAGCTTTCAAATGAGGCTAAAAGAAATCTCAGAGTTCTTTTGCTATAAGGCAAGTAAAAGGAAGAATGCTATGAAAGTATGACAGTAATGAGTATTAGTGGTAGGCAGGTAACAGAAACAAATGAAATAGTTGAGTTACTACGTAATCATTTTGCAAGTATGTACCATCCAGTTGAAGATATTGCCAGATGTGACATTGACTGATGGGAGAATAGAGGTACATGAATTGGATGTTCTTATGATATTGCAGAACCTTAATAAGAATGTGCTCATGAGATTCAATGACATATCATTTTATGTATAACAAGAAAGCATAAGGAGTTTAGCACCTTCTCTAACCAAGCTGATTAATTTAAGACTCAGTTCTGGGACAGCACTAAGGAAGTGGAAAGAGTACAAAATAATTCCTCTGCATAAAGGGGGATTTCAAGACAGGTGGCAAATTATAGGCCAGTCATTGTCACACGACTGGTGATAATAAGGTAGCAGAGAAATTGGTAAAAGACAGAATTCAGATTGGGTGGACAGCAATATGATACTTTTTATAGGAAACAAGAAACATGGTTTTGTGAAGGGTGGATCTTGCCTTACTAATTTGCTTACAGTTTATAATAAAGTGATGTTTTGAGTTTGATAAAGGAAATAGCAACACGTTGAAACTCTGAACTTCAAAGGCATTTGACAGGATTCACATAAAACTCTGTTGCATAAATTGAAGCAAATGGGGATGGGTGTGAAGCTAGTGATTTGGATTAGAGGGTGGTTGATGGATAGATATCAAAGAGCCTCGACCATAGATGGCGACAAAAAATCTTGCTGATAAGATTTTTTTTCTAAGTTGGTACATCTGTCTTAAGCATCCATGTGAAATTGCAAGTCATTCTATCAAGTAGTTTGTTTTATACAGCTGTCTGAAGCAAAAGTGTTGTCTGTATCCCTTGAAATGGATAAAATTGAGTATCGTGCAGTTATAAAATTCTTTGTAAAAGAAGGTTTTAACACCAAAAGAAATTCATTCGAAGTTCATAAAAGTTTATGGGCACTCTTCTCCTTCATTTTTGCTAATTAGGAAATGGGCTGCCAATTTTAAACGTGGCCATACCAGCCTTGAAGATGATCCACGTGAAGGACGTCCAAAAAGTGTAACACCACCAGAAATCATTGATCAAGTGCATGATATAGTATTGGATGACCGACGAGTCAAAAGTGCATGAAATTGCAGAGACTATAGGCATTTCAAAAGAACAAGAATAAAACTGATTTTGTGCATTAATTTATTACTACTATGGATGAGACTTGGATTCACCATTACACACCAGAATCCAAACAGCAGTCAAAACAGTGGACAGAAGCCAGTTCTTCAGCGCCAAAGAAGACAAACTCGGTTCCATCAGCAGGAAAGGTCATGGTTGGTGTTTTGGGTTGCTAAAGGCATTTTGTTTATTACTTATCTTGAAAAGGGTATAACAATAACCGGGGAATATTATTCCGATCTTTTAACCAGACTAGACGAAAAAATTTGTGCGAAAAGACCCAGTTTTCAGAAGAAAAAAGTCGTCTTTCATCAGGACAATGCACCTGCCCACAAAAGTGTTTTGGCAGTGGGAAAATTAAGGGATCTGCACTATGAATTGTTGGACCATCCACCCTAATCCCCAGATTTGGCTCCCTCTGACTTCTGTCTCTTCTGAAAACTAAAACTCTTCCTCACTGGTCAGCATTTTTTTTTTTTGAATCAAGAGGTGATTGCAGCTGTAAAGGGGTATTTTGCAGATATTACTGAAAACCACTACAAGGATGGGATAATGGCACTGGAGCATCGCTGGAATAAATGTATTAGTCTTAAGGGAGATTATTTTGAAAAATTATTTTGAAATTATAAATTTGTTTTTTCATTGTTAGGCCAAGAACTTTTCAGATCCCCCCCCCTAGTACTATACAACTCTTTGTGGGGATTAGATTTGCATAAAAATATGTGATTCCAATCAAAGTGATTAACTGACATCCATAGCAGCATCTCAAAATGAGTGTCAGTGAAACCCTAGTTACTTACAGTAACTAGAAACATCTAGTTCCTTACGGTATACATGCCACCTCTTAACTTTAGTTAGCTATATCAGACAGATGAGTGGAAACAATATTTTTTATATTTCTAATCCTCTTTATCATATGATTATATTTTGTGGTTAACGACAAGACAGAATAAGAGAGAAACTTCCATACTTGTAATGTGATTTTTTTGACAATGAAAAAAAAAAAAATGATAGCCATCCATGGGCAAGAGAAGTGGTTATAATCAATTACCCTGGAAAATCACCCTTGTAATCAATTTTCTGTGTTAATTTTGCCTAATTACACTTAAGTGGCAGTGCATTTTTTTCACAAATAAACTTTTATGTTATGTACGTATGTTATATAACATAACAATTATGTTATAAATTAATTGTATACGACCAGGATTTAAAAACTGAATGGTCATCCTATATCTTTTGTTTATTTCTTTTTCATAATCTTAGTTAGAAATTATTTCAGTGAATACATGCAGTTGGTTTCTCTTTATAGGAATCATAACACAAACTTTAACACAGATTACAAAATTTATAAGACAGTACAAGAAAATTATATTTCATAAATATTTATCTGCATTACTCCAGAATTGTTTTACAACTTAACGAAATAATTATGAAACAAACTTTTATATATCTGCTAATCTACTATGTAACATTCAACTAATGCAATAAAAAAAAATAAAACTTTGATTTTATAATGATTTTCAATGTTCAGCTAGTGAGATTAGAGAAAACCTATGTGCATTTTGCTTTGGAGAAAAAAAAAAAAAAAAAAATATATATATATATATATATATAGGTACAGTATTCTGAAGCATTTCTATGTTCTTTGAAAATAAAATATAATATGAAATATCTGTAGCACATAGTTTTAATATTCAATTAAATCATGTCCTCCACTCCACATATATACAACTAGAATTCTACTTTAAAATTTTCAAACAAAATGGCTCTTATTCTGCTTAAGACAAAAATACAGTTGTACTAAATGTCACTGGGTTTTTTGTTTGTTAATTTGATTTTTTTGAGACAGTTTTTAGCAGAATATCATAGCCTTAATAGTTTTTCATTATCATTATTACATAACACCTCCAGGGAGTCCAAAGACTCATCAAGGGAGGGCACCTACTCTACAACTCTCTGTCGTGGATCCATCACACCACTAACCGCAACTATCTTCATCTACATCAGTGCCATCTACTGCTGACTACCACTACTATTTTCACAGACAATCACAAACATTCATGCCCATGGCGGGATTCAAACCCACTGCCTTTTGGCTGGAGAGCAGATATGCTAACCACTCGGCCAAACAGGCTGGCATACCACACACACACACACACGCACACATATGTCATCAAGTTCTATTGCATTATTGACATTGAGCCTACTTAACTCTTCATATACCTCTTTCTCAGTATCGGTAGTACTTTAAGGCTCCTTAAAGATATTGACAGAAGAAAGCCGAAATACTTTGGACACACTGAAAGGATGAAATAACTTCTCAAAACAGTAATAGATGGTAAACTTCCTGGAAAAAGAAGAAGGGGTAGATCCTCAATATGATGGATGGATGGCTGAAGTGTCTGGATTGACTGATCTACAGAGGGTTGTCCAGAAAAGCATACAACAGCAATCTCCAGACCATTTGGAGAAGACTGGTATGGCACATCACCCAGGAACACAGTGACCAAACAGCATTTGATGATGTTCAATAAATAAATAGATGGCAGCTGTTATAGAAGTAACCTGGGATTTTGTCAAAACCAGGAAATCTTCAAATGACTGCAGGTGATGATGATAATTAAATATTATATTTTATTAATTAAACATAATATTTAATTCCCAAAAATATTAGACAAGTATATGAGGAAGAGGTTTGTGTGTGTGTGTGTGTGCACGTGTGTGTGTGTGGTCTATTCATTATATGAACTACAAGTACCCCATATATATAATTAAGTTTGCTGCAATGTTGGTGATTCACAATAAGTATTCTCCACCTGAGGTTCTTTCTCCTGATTTCACACTAAGAACAGAACACCCTAATGAAATGCTCACTGAATACCTCAACTACGTCCTCTGCATCCATTATCAATCTATCACTTTTGTCCATTAACATCATCTTACCATAGTCATTCTTCTTTCTGCTTGTCATATATCGAAAATATCCTCTAGGATTTTTCTTGGCCTGATTTGCTAATTTCTGTTTACACTGCAGTTCTGCTTTCCTTACCAAGTCACCTTCCTGTTCTGCACTTTATACTGTTCATGTGAATGAATTACTGTTATCTTGTGCTGCCTTCACAGTGCCTTCTTTGAGATTTTATGATTAATCCCTTCATTCATCCATTTGACACTTACTTTATTTAGCCTGTTGACCTTCTAGGTGCACTGATATACCGAGAAGTATATCCCTTTGTCAGTTTCCAAGCAGTATTTATTTCCTTCCCACTTAAATCCTCATTCCATGCTATAGCTCCAAGATGTCACCTTCACTTAACCTAATCACTAGTTTTGTAATTTCACATACATCCTTCCTCACAGAAGTCTACATTTGATTAGCTACAACTCAGGTGATCACACTTCATGATCATTCTCACCAACTGAAGGGAAGTAATAAAACTCACTCTTAGTCATATCCTCTGATGAAATAATCAGAAACTCTTGATTCTCATGTGCCCTCCTTTGCATTCTGCCTAAGATAGTTGTCTCTCAAGAGCTCCAGAAATTCATTTTCCTTATTCCCAAATGATTTCTCTTCCTTGCAATCTATATTGCCATAATTAAAATCACCCATAATAATCATCCTTCTCTTGTTTACTAATGTTGCTTATATATATTTTTCATCACTACCCTCCACATTTCTTGGACTTTAGCAATATCTGACTAAATATCTCTTCCTTGTCATCCTCCACTTCACAACATACTGCTTCAAAACCACTGCCATTATTTCTGTCTCACACCTCTACCTTATGTGGAGATAATTTCCCTCCTATAGCAGCTGCACTCCTTCCTTGTTGTCCTTTCTATCATCATGAAAAACATTGTACCATTCCATTTCTATTCCTGTCAGAAGAGCATCAACCATGTTTTCACTTATTCCAACAATTTTTGGGTGAATATACTAAATCAGTGAAACAGCTTCATCTCTCTTATTTCTGATACTCCTGACATTTGTAAATAAACAAAGAAGTTAACTTTTAGGTCTATAACCAGTCTTACCATAGGCACCTGTTGGTTGCAATATAAATAATAAAATAGTATTTTTACATATATATTTCACAGTTTTTTTTTATTATTATTATTATTCAGATTAAAAAAAAAAGGGAACAAACCTCAAAACAGAAGCTTTTTATCACACAAGCAGATTTTTATATGTCGAAAATATAACAGGTGTATCTAATTGTAAAATTCAGAAAGTAATTTAATCTGTGTGCTACTGTATAAAATAACTGAATTTTATTACCAGAGGGAAAAGAAATTGGCAGCTGGAATCATCAAATTACATATAAGTAGCTGTTTTTGAAGCACAGAGACAACTTATTTATTTATTTTTATTTATTTATTATTTTTTTTTTTTTTTTGAAATGGTAAAATGAAGTCAATTTTACTATTCTGATTTCTGAAGCATGAAATATTCTTTCTGAAAATGTTGAAACCAGTAAGAAATAAGACAAAACAAACAAATTAGATATTTCAAAACAAACAAATCTGGAGTAATCATTATTGTCTGTTGAAATTAGACATTTTCAATATATGTTTTACTGTTGTTAAGCACTGGATATTATTCTTAATATGAGTATTCTACAAAAAAGAACAATATCCATAATTGTGCAAAGAGTTTAAAAACTATAGCTTAAAAATCTGTGATAATTTTTCTTTCTTGAACAGAAAGAAAGTATTCAATTTAAAAATCTCTGTGGTTAATAAAAGTAGAGCAACAATATACCTAACTATAAGCATGAAGACAAGCATATACACATACCAGCCACCGAATTAGAAACCATTATGCAGATATATATGTAAACATCAATTATATATATATATATATGCAAAAGTGTATATGCAAAATATTTGGTCATAGGCATCATTAAGTGTTCTAGGCAACTATTTAAGAATGCTGCTGGTCAGTAATTGTCAATAGTGTTGATCACAATGGGAAAAACAAAGGATCTTTCAGAGTTCAATAAAGAGCTTATTGCAGATGCCTGTCTGGCTTTTCAAAAGGTGAGATATTATGGGTGTTTAGTCAGAGGAAAAAGAACCCATTTTGCTTGTCTACGAGGTGTAACTGTGGCCCTAAGGCAATCTGTCTGGAATGAGATATTCGTTGTCTGAGAAGGCTTGTGTAGACAAACAGCACTTTCTATGTGCAGCAATTGAACAAAGCAATTAATGAAGTATTCTCAACCCATATCTCACTGAACTATGTGCAGGAAATTGAAGAGGATCAGTATTGGCAGTGGCATACCTATATGGAAACCACTGATTTTCTGCGATGTTCCTTATTCAGTGGACAGTATGTGTGTTATATCCATACTGGAATTCTGCAAGGAAAGTAAAAGTAATACCCACATCATATTCATTACATATAAATATTATTCAATTACATAATTTTCAACACAAGTCTCTAAAAATAGCACAAAAATAATTGGGTGGAAAGTGAAGACACTATACATACAATCAGACAGTCAGTGGATATTTCATAAATACAATAATTCAGTATTCTAATTTGAGCAACACTTTTTTATAATATAACATGTACTTACCATTTGTTTTTCCTATAAAGGTGTCACCACGGGAAATAACAGTAAGAGAAGCACGAAGTTCTCCAATCTCTTCCTGATAGGAATACTAGCAAAAATTATCAATTTTTCACACAAAAGAAAAAAAAAATTTTTTTTAATGAGAATTCAGAGAAAGAGATCTGAGTGCCATCAAACATTAATGCCAAAGCTTTGTGAATAAGCTTTCTTTAGTGAAATAATGTAACAAATATTTATCATATATCAGCTACAGAAACCATTAAAATAAAGAAGCACACAAGAAGAAAGAATACTGATTTTTTTAAATTTTTTTAATGAAAGAGATAAAGTGGTATGAATGTTAAAAATAAACAGTATTTCAAGAAACACCTTATGTTGGAGATTTAATGGAGCATTGACAGCACTAGGAAAGAATTAAAAACTAATTTTAAAGCTTTCAATATTCTGTCTAAGTCAGGGAGACATCTTCAGGAAGTACAAATAACATTATAACACACATGCGTTATTATTATTATTCAGGCCTCCATGGAGTCAAAAGACTCATCGTGGGAGGTCCTTCCTAAGAACATAAAGTCTGTCAAGACTCATCGAGGGGAGGTCCCCCCCCTAAGAAACACAAAGTCTATCATACCACTCCTTGAACTCATTGACCGTTCTCGCTCTCACCACTCCATCAGGCAATGCATTCCACGGTTCAACCACCCTCCACGCAAAGAAACCACTCCTCACCCTCTTGCTCACAGTTTCCTTTCGTAACTTCCAGGAATGACCTGTTGTCATCACTCCTTCCCGCTGTTCAACTAAGCGAATGAACTCCCCAGTGTCAACCCTGTAACCACCTCTCAACAGTTTAAAAGTCTCAATCATATCACCTCTCCTTCTTCAATCCACCAAACTCTGCAGTCCACATTCCCTCAGCCAATCCTCATAACTATCCTTGTACAGTCCTGAAACCATCTCTGTCATCCGTCTTTGTATCCTTTCCACAGTTAATTTATCCCCTTCAAATCCTGGGGACCAAATCTGAGAACAATAGTCCAAGTGTGGTCTGATCAGAGACTTATACAATGGAATGATAACTGTTTTATCTCTGCAGGTCAGTGTCCTTCTCATTATTGCAGCAATCCTCTGTGTTACCTTCACCACCTTTGCAATATGTCCCCCTAAACTTCAGGTTTCTATCAATCATCAACCCCAGATATCTTGTCTCCCCTACTTCCTCCAATATAACTCCTCCCATAGGGTATGCAGCATCCCATTGATGTTTCCCAAACCTCAAGACCTTACATTTTGCTGCATTAAACTGACACTCTCATTCATTTGCCCATCTATCTAGCTTATTCAAATCCTCTTGCAGGGCTACCACATCTGCACTATTACTAATAATCCTTCCCAGCTTCACATCATCTGCAAACAACTGAATATCCCCTTGCAATCCACTGACAATGTCATTGATATAAAGGTTAAACAATATAGGTCCTAGTAATGAGCCCTGTGGGACCCCACTTGTAACCCACTGCCTCCTTGAAATTGCTCCACCATACACAACTCTCTGATACCTATCAGACAGCCAATCCTGAATCCAGTTGACTAATCTGTCACCCATGCAACACCTGGGTGACTCCAAAGCCCTATTTAGGTGGTGTGTCCTCTATGGGCATTTGTAGGCAGCCTAGGATGTAAAGTGGGACTTCTGACAATTATTGTTTCCTAAACTTTGGGAAGTTTTATGCACTTATTTGTTTAAATTACTGCTGCAGATTCCAAAAACAGTATTTCCTTTTTAAATTTACTATGGTGGAGCATATGATTACTAAATAACTTAAGGAATTCACAATGTATACTGGAATATAAATTAAAATAAACTTTAATATATACTTCCTATATTTCGGCAACGTCACGTTGCCATCTTCATGGGAACATAAGATTAAAACACGTGCATGCAGGCACTAAGAACAGCGAATGAGGTCAAAGCGAGGAAACTACTGTTTTTCCTAAAGTCCTGATGGTGCCCCTTAGCAGGCTATATTAGGTATTCTTGGTCGTTGGGCTGAAGTCCTCATGATGTACGTCTCCCAAATTTGGGGCAGTCTCATGCATCCAAATTTGTTGAGGTTTAGCATGTTTCTTAGGGCTGAGGCTGATTCTATGAAAAGTCTTTCAAATTTATATTTGCTACAGTGTATTACTGTGGCTTTCTTCCACCGTATTCTGTGGCGTGTATCCAGAGCATGGTCTGCAAGTCCAGAGTGGCTGTACTGGTGTACTGGCTTTCACCAGTACAGCCACTCTGGGCTTGCAGACCATGCTCTGGATACACGGAGAGAGGTGATCTTTGGTAGAATGGATAAGTATAGCAAGTTTCTGGTGGGTCTTAAAAGCTGTGTAGAGGTAGTATATTTTTAAGGACCTGGCTATTTTTTCCAATGTGCCCCAGACATAGGGAATGGTGATGGCATTTCTGAAATCCTTCTGAAGAGATGACCAAGGAAAAGGAATGGGGGAGGAATTAATTATTTTTTTAATTCTGTAAGCACTGTAGCCATTGGATGAGAAGGTATTGTGTATGTGGTTGAGTTCAGTTGAAAGAGAGGTTCCACTGGAACAAAAATTCTAAACTATTTGTTAGAGTTTCAATGATGCTATATTGTCGAAAGGGGCAGTGGTGGAAAGTATGAGAATATATTTGCCTGTGTGAGTAGGTTTTCTATACTCACAAGGCTACCATTCAGAAGGCATGTTACTAAGATGTCTAGGAAGGATAAACTACTGTTATTTTCCTTTTCCACTGTAAACTTGATTCTTGGATGTAGACTATTATTATTATTATGTGACACCTCCAGGGAGTCCAAAGACTCATCGAAGGAGGGCACTTACTCTACAACTCTCTGTCTCCACCACTCAACGAACCGCAACTACCATCATCAACTACCTCTACCATCACTAGTATTTTCATAGACAATCGCAAACATTCAACCTGCAGCCTTTTGGCTGGAGAGCAGATACACTAACACTTGGCCAACCAGACCGGTATAAAGATTCCTCTCATCACCACGAGAATTGGACATATGCCTTTTTCAATCAAAGGATGCAATGTGCCGTCGTTCTTACAATTGCACTTATTGAGGTGAATTGTGACTATTGAGTTGAATGAGGAAGAAATCTAATCTAATGTGTTTAGGCCACAAGGCCAAATGGAAAACACATATCTACATATCTTAGCCAGATAGAAGGTTTGAGAGGGGCTAAGTCTATGGCTCGTTTTTCAAAATTTTCCATGTAAAAATTAGCAAGTGGGATTGAGAGGGAGGACCCATAGCAGTTCCCAATATCTGTTTGTAAATTTTGTTCTTCCAAGAAAAATACCCAGAATTGATGGCAAAGGAAATGAGATTTAGATATCAGAAGGATATCTAAACGTTTTTTAAGTGTGTTAAGGTATCATTTAAGAGAATATTGGTAAACAGTGAGGATGATTTCAAAGCATACCAATATATCTATGTTATTTAAAGTGAGATTTTCAATCAAGGTTTTAAAATGGGTAGTGTTTTTTAAATAGGATGTGGTAAGTCCAATGGGGGGGGGGGGTGAGTTTGCCTAGTGTTTTGACAATTTGTGGATGGAACATCAACGGCATCTACTATAAGTCTTAGGGGAAAATTAGATTTATGGATATTAGGTAAACCATATATACGGGAGGGATGAGAACCAAAGGTTCTGAGTTTTTTTATAATATCTGGCAGCCAGGAAGATACTCTATTATTTTAAGTAGGTTTTTTAATTTTTTTAACCTGCATTTTTGTGGGATCATGCTCTAGTGGAATATAGATAGTGCGATCTCAGAGAATAATCTGATAATCTGATTATATTCCATGGCATTAAGGACAACTGTGGCATTACCCTTATCTGCTCTGGCAATGACAATACTTTTATCTTTTTGTAACTTTCTGAGAGCAGCAAGCTGACCAGAAGATAGGTTACTTTTTTGGAGGTGATGACTGGAGAAGATATTGGCAATGTCAAGTCTGATGTTGCTGTTGGCTATTTCTAGAGTTAAGCGACAGATTCCGCATTCTATGTTGTACATTAGGTCTAGCAACGGCAATTCTTTTGGTGCGATGGTAAAATTGCAAGCAAGGCTTATGGCGCCGATGGCATCTTCACTGAGACTTTTCGAAGGTAGATTCGCTACTGTATGGAATGGTTGAATCTGCAGTTGTGATTTAGATTTACACAGAATGTTATACTTTTTTTTTAATGTGCTTATTTTTTATGTTTAGGAATTCTTTTTGTGTGGATACTTCTGAGATGTCCAAGAGAATGGACCAAAATTCAACATTAAGGATTGCTGAGAGCTCAGATTGTAATGAGCCAATGCCAAAATTTGTCGCAGAGAGGCTGGTGAATTTTGTGGTGATCTGCTCTTGCAGTAGTACAAGGCTGGTATATTTGTATATACAGAGGGCTTCAAAATGAAATTCCTGTATACACAGGAATTTGATTTTTAGTTTGACACAGTTAAGTATCACTCTTGTATCCTGACATCGTTTTAGAAAGGCCAACCAATTTAATTGCCTAGATAAACATAGTTTCGACTTACTGTATTGTCTTGCTTTCAGTGCTATTTCTTCACCATGAATTATTAGTATTTGTGTGTTATGGCTTAAGTGCTAGGAGGACATCATGTTGGTGGTTTAATGGAGTATTGACAGCACTAGGAAAGGATTAAAACTAATTTCAGTGTCTACAATATCCAAGACATCTTCAGGGAGTACAAATAACACCTATAACACACACACACACACACACACACACGAAGACAACACAATACTTAATGAATGAAACATGTGGGTGACTCTAAAGTCTATATCCTTACCACCCCCAACTGGCCATGACATCTATGTCCAGCTATATCTGGATACAATTCTGTAACACCCGTTGAATAACATAGATAAGAAGTGCAATGTGGTCTTACTATTTCATCCACCTCAGCCGGTAGGGAGGTTAAACTTCCAACATGATGTCCTCCCAGCACTTAAGCCGTAACACACAGATTTCAAGAAATCTGCTAAACAATAATTATAATGCTGTACACAAAATACCTCTTTAAAATATCTTCTTGCTGTCCAAAAGAGGATAATCTAGTTAACTGATGAATTCAGTTTATATTTATGAATAAAGTAAAACTATATAACTGCCCATACAACATGAACAGACCCTCAGTAACACTACCAGTCCAACTTTTTTTCTCAAGTTCAATGCTTGCAATGTTCTCACTTCCTCGTCTTATGTGAATGTCCTATTTGTCCAAAGAAAAAAAGACAAGGCACTATTTGATAGACTATTTAGACTTGCATGCTCATTTAAGCTAATTATCAGGTTTCATCGAATGAATACTGCAAATATAAATGATTGAACACAAGTTTAATAGCTATTATATTTCATCTCAGTCACTGAGACACCATCAGTGAAACAGGGTAGAAATTGTAAAAACACAAATAAAATTGCACAAAAGAGTAAGTGGGAAGATTAGACTGAAAGACTCAAATCCTATGCCTTCTATGGGTGCTGTTGGATGGGAGACCTAATAATTAAAGTTTCCCACATATTGGGAAGTTTAATAACACAACCATATTTTAAATTTAGTTTAATCCTTTATCCAAGTGTGTGCAAACAAAGTTTGTGCCTGAAAGTATCTTCAGGACTGGGATAAAGTGGTACAACACCGGGCAACTCCTTGCAAAGGTGGAGCAAGCTACCAACACTCCTATTACTATTATTACGGGCAACTCCAGGGAGTCATTAGACTCATCGAGGGAGGCCCCAAATCATATTCATCACAACTATTTGACATTCATACAGTATCTATCATACCTCGCCTTAAACTCATTCACTGTCACAGCATCCACTACAGACTCAGGGAGCGCATTCCACTCATTCACTACTCTAAAAGTAAAGAACCCAGCTCTAACACCTTTACTAACCACACTTTTGCCCAGTTTCCATGGATGTCCCCTAGTCCTCCCACAACCAGCCCTGTTCTCAAAAATATCTTCTGAATTAATTTTATAGAAACCCTTCAGTAATTTGAATGTCTCAATCATATCTCCCCTCCTCCGCCTATCAACCAATTTTTGCAACCCACAAATCCTCAACCCGTTCTCATACGGTTCATTCCACAGACCTGCTATCATCTTGGTCACTCGCCTCTGGATCCTCTCCACCTCCTCCCCATCAAGAAGAAACCTAGGTGACCAAATCTGAGCACAGTAGTCTAGATGGGGTCTTATCAAGGCTCGATAGAGAGGAACAATAACCTGCTTGTCTCTGCTTGTCAACGTATTCTTCAGCAACCAAGTGATTTGATGAGCTGTTTTGGTCACTTTTGCAATGTGTCCCCTAAATTTCAATTCCTTATCCACCAACACTCCTAAATCTCGTGCCTCATCAATTTCCTGGAGCAGGGTTCCACCAATGCAGTAAACTGCCGCCAATCTTTTCACCCCAAAATGCATAACCTTACATTTTGCCACATTAAACTGACATCCATTCTCCTTAGCCCAGACCTCCAATCTATCCAAATCATCCTGCAAAATTTTGACGTCATCTGCATTCACTCTTGCCCTACCCAACTTCGCATCATCCGCAAACAAATGAACTGTTCCTCTCAGATTATTTCCTATATCATTTATGAACAAATTAAACAGCAGTGGTCCAAGAACAGATCCTTGTGGCACACCACTAGTCACAGGCCGTCTTGTGGACTCTACTCCCGAGTAAACCACTCTCTGATATCTCTCTGTCAACCACCCTCCTATCCATCTCACCAACCCTATGTCCATTCCCATATGCTGCAATTTACTGATTAGAATTCCACGTGGAATCCTGTCAAAGGCCTTGGCAAGGTCCAGTAGAATCACCGTAAACCCATTACCCTTATCCAGTTCAGCCGTCACTGTGTTATAATACGTGAGCAAGTTACTGAGGCATGACCTACCCTTCACAAAACCATGTTGTCCCCCATACAATATCCCATTTTCATCTATCCAATCCTGTATTCTTTTCTTGACTAATTTCTCTAAGACCTTGACAATGATTCCTGATATGCTAATCGGTCGGTAATTTACAACAGCAGTCTTGGAACCACCTTTATGCAGTGGAACTATTTTCCCCTCTTTCCACCCGCTTGGGACTAACCCAGACCCGAGACTCAAATTAAACAAAATGGTCAAGGGTACTGACAATTCTTTAGCTGCTTCTCGTACAACACGAGCTGGTATACCATCCAATCCCACAGATGTATTGACATTGAGGTTATGCAATAGACTACTCACCTCCACTTCATTAACCACAATTCCCGTATAATCTACTGGTTTATTCGTTTCTGCAATGTCACCACCTGGATGATATACTTTTGCAAAGTGCTCACTCAGTAACTCAACTATCTCAACTGATTCAGTTACCTCCCTATCATCGGCATTCTTTAAAATCAATCTGCCATGTACATTTTTCCTTTTACTTGCTACATATCTAAAAAACTGTTTAGGATTCTCTTTAGCCTGCATGGCCAATGTTCTTTCGTAATCCTTTTTTGCTTTTCTTACCACACTCGTCACCCTTCTGGCCTGCGCTTTATACCATTCATGTGCCTGCCGGTCACCCTTCTCCTTAAATTCCCTCCATAGTTGTTTCTTTTTTTGCAACTCAAGCTTAATGGTGTTATTCATCCATTTAACCCCTACTTGATTTATTATTCGGACTCTAGGTATACAGTCAGCCATTGCTTCAAGCAAGCACTTCTTAACTACCTCCCATGCACTATCAACTTCTAGTCCTTGCAGTTGTACATGCCATGGCACTGAACCAATCAAACTCCTAAGCTTGTCATACTTTCCCGCCCGATAATTCCACATGTACCCTGTCTTAATTGAAAATTCTACACCTTTAGCCACCTCCCAAGTTAAGACCCTATGATCACTCTCACCGATTGGTGGCAATGTGGTCATATTTGTTACAGCCAAATCCTCAGATGTAATTACTAGGTCAAGCACTCTCTGACCCCTAGTATTTTCCATTACATGCTGTAGCAGATAGTTATCCCTTAATAATCGCATAAAATCCAGTTCCTTCCTCCCGTGTGTCCTCTCCTCACTTCAATCAATGCGACCATAGTTGAAATCTCCCATAATAATCACCCTGCTTCCACCCATTTCTTCTATTTGCTTGTGCATACTGTCACCACCATCTTTTCCATCACCTGGTCTATAGCAGCACCCAATTGTATATTTAGTTCTGCTAGCCACAATCTCACACCAAATGGCCTCAAATGTGCTCTTTTCTCTATCCTGCAATTCAACTTCTATTCTCCTTGGCTGGAGCTCATCAGCTATCATCAACAATACTCCTCCCCCCATTTTATTCTCTCTGTCATTCCTGAACACACTAAACCTATCACATTCAATCCCACTAGTTATATCATCTACAGTCAGCCATGTTTCACTAATACCTATAACCTGTGGTCTGGAAGTGCCAACCATGGCCAAAAACTCTTCCTTCTTGTTCCTAATACTCCTAGTATTAGTGTACATGAATTTAAGACCCCCATTAGCCCCAACCCTACCTTGATGCCTTATATTAACTATCCCACTCTGATTTGTTGTCCTTATTTACTCTGGCATATTATATTCATTCTTACATTCAACTGCCTCCATAAGGACTGTATCTCTACCCCCCTCCCCTAACAAATCTAGTTTCCCTGAATTTGCACATCCACTACATTCAGCAACACTTTCTCAAGTCTTCTTACACCGTAACCATTCAAATGCAAGCCATCCATCTTATATAGATCCTTTCGCCCATCAAACTCACTCCACACATCCACAAATTCCACACCACTCGTCATACATAACCCACGCATAAAGTCATTTGCAATTATAGCCCTCCTTTTAAACATTTCACTGTCATACCGTGGCAACAGACTAATCATTCTAACTCTCTCACTCTTTTCATTTGCTACCTCAAACAATTCATTCAGGTCTTCTATCATTTCCATTTTATCTCCTTTCAAATCATTCGTACCTGCCACAACAATCATTTCTTTCACCCTTTCCTTTTGCTCTCTAATAGACGCAGTTACGTCCTTTATGGTAGCACCAGGTTGGTACGATTTTGTCAAATCCTCTACTAACACACCTCGTACTAACGAGTCTCCATACAGCACTCTATCCTTCATTTTGTTCATGTTCACATTCATACGTCTATTTTTCCTGTCATACCTTTTATTATTGGTTGGTTCATTCAGTCTACTTTTGTTCATGCACTCTAGCTGCTGTTTTGCTCTTTCTATTGCACTATTCAACAACGCGATCTCACTCAATGCATCTATCTCATCTTTTTTGTTCTCTGAGAAACCATTTATACTATCATTCACACTCTCACAATTTTCATGTACAACCTAGCTACCAACATCCTATCTCCTATCTCAGTATCTCCCACAATGCAAAACACATCTCCTTGCGGATATGTATAATGTTATGCATTAAGGGAAGGGCCACTACCGAGATCAGTGATTTTTACTAAATTACTTTTTATTAAATTACTCTGGATTTAAAGAAAGATGTTGAAAGTTTATTTTTCACTTGGTCAAACTATAATAAATTTAGTTTAAAACCCTTTGTTTGCACACACTTGGATAAAGGATTAAACTAAATTTATTATAGTCTGACCAAGTGAAAAATAAACTTTCAACATCTTTCTCTAAATCCAGAGTAATTTAATAAAAAGGTGGCACACCGTTTGGCAGCTCCTATTGGAGGAGATGACCTTGCTAATGCTTCTGCCTTGGTATCTCCACTTGGGCCTGGCTCCCACTGAAGAGACCTCAATAAAGGTCGAAACCAGTCTGGGTAGTGGCCCTTCCCTTAATGCATAACATTATACATACCTGCAAGGAGATGTGTTTTGCATTGTGGGAGATACTGAGATAGGAGTGTTGGTAGCTTGCTCCACCTTTGCAAAGAGTTGCCCGGTGTTGTACCACTTTACCCCAGTCCTGAAGATACTTTCAGGCGCAAACTTTGTTTGCACACACTTGGATAAAGGATTAAACTAAATTTATTATAGTCTGACCAAGTGAAAAATAAACTTTCAACAACCATATTTATTGAGATTTGGTTGCTTTCTTAAATTTACTGCTGATTCTAAAATAAGTCTTTCAAGTTTGTATTTGTTGTGGTGAACCATAGGATTCTAAATAGGACTGAAGTCAAAGTTGAGACTGAGATGCCTGAGGAACAGGCAGTTTCAGGAAAGGCAAGGGTATCAAAGATCAGATCTTTTGCCTTAATCAGATCATTGTGAAGTATAAAGAGTTGAGACTTCCTTTGATAATGTGTTTCACAGATTACTCAAAAGTTTTTGAAAGTTTTCAGCACATTCAAAAACTTTTTATTACTGCCCATTAAAATGGGAAGGTTCTTGAAGGAAATATAGTCAGGGAAGGTCCTGAGAAACAAGTGCTGAACCTTAATGGAGAAACAATTGAGGAAGTTGGCAAGTTTGAATACCTGGGATCCATTATCAGTGTGAAGAATTGCTGTTCAGAAGACATCAGAAAAAGACTAGGAATGGCTAGAACAATAGTCAAAAAATTTATTTAAAGTTTGGAAGAAGAGATCTCGTTCCAGAAGCAAAGCTATGGATCCCAACTGCAGCTGTTTCCTTAGTTGTCACTTATACATATGAAACTTGGAAGCTAAAGAAGTCATAGGAAAAGGATCAGTAGAATTTCAGGACTTCTTAAGAGTATTGAGAAGAATTCTAAAATATTTTGGACACATACAAAGAATGGAAGGACGACGTCTTGATAAAAGGTAAAATTCCTGGACACCCTCAATTGGATGGATGGTGTCTGGAGTGACTGGTCATTGTAGAGTTGAATTTCTCAAGAAAAGCCTACAACAGGATTACCCAGAGAGAATTTGTGGGGCACATCACTGAGGTGCAGAGTGACCATACAACATCTGCTGATGTTGAGTGAAATGATGGATGGAGAAATTAATAAACCAGATATCTGCTCCCATCACAAATGGTATCAAGTTCAACATGAATTATTTAAATACCTTGCCGAGGTCCTCACAGTAACCTATGGAAGTAAGGAAATTATCAGAATATACAGTCATAAGTAATATTCCTGCAGCCTTGATGGGTAATACAGTTATGAGTTTGCTCTCCCCTCATTAAATGGTAAATTTACATAGAGAGTAAACTGCATGAAATCCAAAACTGTCCAGTGAAAAGATCAAATATATGAGTAAGCAGATAGGGTGATTATAAAGTTGCCAATATCCTTTATCTTCTTCTCCCCCAACCTTTTCATAGAATAGATTAAACAATTAGCAATAGTAAAAGTAAAACCTGAGCCAACAGATTTACTTGATGCCATCACACTCATCTGGGCACTTGACCTCTAGTTTCTACACGCCTAAAGTTGACTTAAAGAGGTGACACACAATCATCAAGTTCACAACGGAATTATTATTATTATTATTACACAGGCATCTCTATGAAGTCCAACGACTCATTGCAGAAGGCTCATGCCAACTCTAAGCATACAATACTTACCATACCTCCTTGAACTTGTTCACTGACAAAGCACTCACAACACACCTCTGTTGTGAGTGCCAATGAGGTGCTAATGAGAAAATAGGTATTGGTGGTTGGTCAAAGGCAAAATTTGATAAAAACATGTTACCAAAAGGGTTTTATAGGAGTGATGCAAAGAAAATTCTTCATTACTTGACAAGAGGGGGAGAGTATCCCTGCAAATTGAGAAGATTGGAAGAGTGTCACAAGCAATGGTGTCAGTGGTAGATTTTTTGCTCAGAGAGTGATGAACAAGTAAAATGCATTGCCACATCAGTCCCCATCATGTCTCTTAATGCAGATTTCTGCCTGGATGATATATCCTTGCAAGAAAAAGTGATAACTCAGTAACTCAATTATTCCATCTGCTTCTATCATCTCCCTATTATCAGCTTTCATTAAAATTATCTTAACCATAATCTTTCTTCTTTTCACTCATTACATAACAAAATAACTCTCTGGGATTTCCTTTAATCTGATCAGCTGATTTTACCATAATCTTCTTGGCTATTCCTTGTATGTTTATGAACTAGTTGATCACTTTTCTCCTTATATACCCTCCATTTTTTTACAGCTTAATGATACTACTAATTCATCTAACCCCTTCATGATTCAGCCAGAGAAGCACATGGTGAGATTGTCTGCAAGGGGACAAAAATCAGAATTTCATGGTGACACGCCATAATGATCACTCTTTCTCTTCTTGTTTATTTAATCAATTTACTTATTCATTCACTCATACATCCACCTTTCTAAGCAAAGAGAAACATCCCTAAGAGAAACTTCACACCTCTACACTCAGCTCCATTTCATATATTTCCCTCCACCTCTACTTCCATAGTACCACTTCTGAGACATTATCTTTTTCAATTAATTCTTTCATGTTCTTCAATTTAAATCCCCCTACTGAGACACCATGTAATTTTCAATAATTGTTTCATTAGTGTTGCACAAATTTTCTTGTATTGGTTAATTCAATTGATTTTTTTTCTTATTACTATTATCAGATTCATGGTGAAATTGAGAGCATCTTTCTGCAGTAGGACATCTAATCTTTTACTTCAGTTTGCATTCTTCAAATGTTCTGCCTCTGTGCTTAGTGAATTAAAGTTTCTTTATACTTTGTTTCACTGTCAGTGAAATAAAATTTCTTTCTTTTACTGACATTTGTAGACTGGAATGTTCTACTTTTTTCATTCTTTTTCATTCTGGGGAAAAAAAAAAAAAAAGCATCTCATTTGATCCTGGTTTTTTTTTTATTTATTTATATTGACATTTCTAAACATTCACTAAACTGTAGACCTTTCAACTGAAACAAAAAGGAAATTTCAGAATTTATTTCTTGTTTTCTGTGGATATTTATCACCAGAATATTCATTATTATTATTATTATTATTATTATTTAATAATAGCTCAAGGAGTCCAGGGACTTATCACATCCACCACAAACAGTATTTTTTGTTTGTAAATTGCAAGTATTCTAATGTCTATATGAAAAATATGAAAATATGAAAAACCCAAGTTTCACACAGGAATTTCAAAATTTGCCAAAAGAACTCAATTTTCCATAGAAATTCGAAAATGTCTAAGAGAATGTAATCATATGTTCTCTTAGACAGTTTCTCTTAGACAACATAATGAGAAATGAAAATACTCAGTCATATTGGACTCAAGATCAGAAAATGTAGTTAGCATTACTGAAATGCTAGAAATAATGCTAGATCTAATATCCACTTGACTTATATAATATACATTAAAGAGCAAAGAGGCCAATAGTTGCCAAGAGGCCAAAAAAAAGTAAAACTTACAGTTGCTTTAGTGCAAACAATTCTATTATTTACATTCTATTATAAACAAACATGCCAGTAGTTGGCATGTGTCTAAGTATGACAGTGATGAGTTAGGATAATGAGCAAGAGGCTGGACTGTTAGGGTATATGCTTGAATTTAAGGATGCAGCAATATTTTGCATTCTTAAATTCAAAAAAATATGTCAAATTAAAAAAATGGTGTTTTAATGGTTGAGATAAAATTTCAATGTTTTTTTTCACCCTCCAAACTTGCCACTCTTAGGCATTGCCTTAGTTGCTTAATGGATTATGATGATCCCAGCAAGGGAAATCATACAGGATCATCCCTGGAAGCTGACTAAGGATGTGGTTAAGAAGCATATGAGATCTAGGTTCTTTTTATTTTTGTTTTGTTTATTTTTCATGGTGTGGTAGGTGTGTGGAATGGGTTACCATTAAAATTATGTGATTCCATCTTTGGTGAATATTTTCAAGGAGAAATAAGATAGCTATTTAGGCATACCTAAATACCTAGCAATGATATGAATGACAAAATGGTCTTACCTCAATTAGTTCTTGGACTCCCTGAAGGAGCCTTCATAATAATAATTATAAAGAGAGGCAATGGAACTACCAAATTCCCTTGTAGGCACACAGTAACAAATAACATGAAAGTGAAGTTATTAGATTTTCATTACTTTTCTTCATATTAATGTATGAATGTACTATGTTTAATAATTGCTTAAAGTTATTCTATCCACTCAGGCAATCTAAAATAAGTTCAGAGTTTAACATGTAACATAAACATATAGAACACACGCACAATCACTGTTAAAACTAAAAAAAAAAAAAAAAGTAAAACTTACAGTTGCTTTAGTGCAAACAATTCTATTATTCCTTATGAGAGCTGCTACATGTTGTTTAATACCTGCTATTTCCATTACACACCAGAAATCATCCTATGGATAAATATATTTTAATATATATTTATATAAATTATATTTTACAAACATGAGTTGATTAAGTGGTCTCATGTTATAATAAAACTAGTGTAAACACTAAATTTCACTTTTTAAGCAATAATAATTTTACGCAATGGATTTGATAAATCTTTCTCAATCCTACCTGCTACCTCTACATGGTGAGAGTGAAGTGATGTATGCCAGTAGTGAACAGAGTTCGATGTGGAATTTTGCTAAACGCTTTTGCAAAGTCTAGCAACATCATTGAGTAGCCATTTCCCTTTTCCAACTCCATTGTCACTTTATTATAATAAAGTGAAAATGGAGTCACTTTATTAAACCATGTTGTCCCTTATAGAGTATCATATTCCTATCCACCCAGTCCTGAGCTCACTTGCACCAATTTCTCCAATACCATATCCACCACTCTGAAGATAACATACACTATCAATCGTATACTTTCTAATCAAAAATATCTGGTATCTGTTTGCAGTAGTGGATATGGTATATCATAACCATGGCTAATACAGTTATAAAAGGTACACACAGTCTTGTAATCTTCAAATACAAACAGTAAAATGGACTATATTGAAGACTGCATGACTTTCACTGTGGCACTATCATAGAATGTGACCTTTGCAAAAACTCAGTTTCTGAAATTTTTACCCTGTTGCAGCAAGCCCAATTAGATATAAGTGATGTTATTGTGAAGAAGCAGAAATATCAAGGAGCAACAACAGAACAATCATGACCTGATAGATCACGTTAAATTTCAGAGCAGGATCACTGAGTTCTGAAGTTTGTGGCATGAAAAAAAATGCCTATTCTCAGTTCAAACCCTTGCTACAGAGGTTCAAAATGCCTCCACAACTGTGCACTGGAAGCTGAAGATCATAGGTTACCATGGCCACACAGCTGCGCATCATCAAGGATAATGCCAAGCTTCAGATGAAACGGTGTAAAGTGCTGCAGTAGTGTTGGACTTGGGAGCAGCAGAAACGCATTCTCTGGAGTGATGAATCATGCTTCACCATCCAACAGTCTGACAGATGAGTCTGAGTTTGGTGGATGCTAGAAGAATACTACCTGTCTGAATGTGTTGTGTCAACTGTGAAGTTTGGCAGAGGAAGCGTCATGGTCCGAGGGTGCTTTTCATGGTTTGGGCTAGGTTCTCTAGCTCCAGTAATGGGAGGGAGGGGGGGGGATCTTAACATTGCAGTCTGCTGTGACATTCTAGACAATTCCATGCTTCCAACTTTATGGTGACAGTTTGGTGAAGGCCCTTTCCTGCATCAACACCAATAATGTTCCATCCACAAAGCAAGGTCTGTGAAGAAATGATGAGATGGGTTTTGAAGAACTTGACTATCCTGCACAGAGCCCTGATCTCAACCCCAACTATTTATATTGTAAATCCAGCTATATATTGGAATACTGAAAGAGAGTCAGGCCAAATTAAGCCTGACTTCAATGACACACCAAACTAATCTTCTTCTGGAAGAATAGAATGGAATTACTGCAGCAACATACTAAAATAGTGGAAGGTTGAAAGCTGTTATAGCAGTAAAAGGTGGACCAATTCCATAATAATGCTTTTCATGTAACAGTGGGAGTTGGGATGAGCAGGCATCTGGATATTTTTGATCAGATAGTATATATATATATATATATATATATATATATATATATATGCTTTATAGACTTTCAAAAAAGCTAACAGAAATATTAATAGACATTCAAATTGATACAAAAAAACTTACAATAATAATAATAATAATAATAATAATAGAATTATACTGGAATTAGAAGATGTAAATTATAAATAAAATTAATAATGAAACAATAAATAGTGAAAGAGGAATGATTCAAGGGTGTATAATATCCCCTATAGTTGTCAATATACTGCATATATAGTGAAATGATAATAAAAGAATATGAAGAAATTGAAATGGGAATAAAAATAAATGGCAATAGAATTAACAATTCCATTGCCATTTATTTTTATATTACATTTGCTGATTGGAATTTTACAGCTAAATCATAAACAGAATTACAAAATATGGTTGCAATACTAATCAGAAAGAGTCAAAATTATGGCTTAGTATCAAATATAGCTAAAACCAAGTATATGGTAATAAATAAAATAAAAAAAACAGCAACAAAACATATTTAAGAGTATCAACAGGATTCATCTAAAATATATAGGCTTATAATTATTTAGGAGTAATAATTACAGAAGATGGAACAACAGTTATAGGAATAAAATAAAGAACAGTTATGGAAAAGAAACATTTTGGAATAATAATTTGCTAATGTTCTCAGGAATAAATAAACAGAATAAAATAAGAATAATAAAATCTTATGTATGGTCCACATTGAATTATGGATGTAAAATGTGAGCATATTACAAAATCCATAATCAGGAAACTAACAGACCCTTGAGATGTGATGTTAATGCTATACAAGCACTTAATCTGATATTGATAAGTAAGAAGTTTGTTATCACTGTCATAGCCTTTTGTGCATCCTTTGAAGATACATATCAAGAATTTATTAATTTTATGGCTATTTAGCCTATTTTTTTTAGGGGTGCCCCTTTTTATAATGTCGTTGGCTTTTTACTCAGTTATAGGGCATTACTGAAGTTTTACAAAGTTGTGCACTACCATTATTATTAGTGTGAGGGATTTTGTTTTGCTTAAACTTAATTATGAATTCGTTGTTATTATTAGACCTTAGAGTGGTAACCAGCAGATTAAACATAGCAGCGGCTTGTCATTCCATGACTTTAACTTAAGACTTCAGTCGTTTCATTGTGTGAGGTGTGCCATATGTATTCTTTTGATTACATAAATGATTTGTGGATGTTCAGGGCAGATGGAAGGAGGGTGTGTGTGTGCGAAGTATGACCTGAATAAGGAAGTAATGAATGCTAACATGAAATTGATGACAGAAAGTGTTAGTAGTGAGAATGTCGAGGGGGAAATGAATGCACGTTCGAAAGAGAAGGATGGTGTGAAAGAGAGATGAAAAAATGTCAAAAAAAATCAGTAAAAAAAGAAAACGAGTGATCTGAAAACCATAATGGATGTTATGTGTGAGGCAATAAAAAGTGAGGCAAGAGTGGCAGAAGGGAACGAAATTGAGAGAATGAATGAAACCGGAAATGGCATGATGCAGGAATCGAAAGAATGAATGATAGCGAAAGTTGGACACATGTTGGACCGAAAGTACAGAAACACAGAAGGATGAATGAGAGTGAAAGTGAGAAGAGGGGGGTCTAGAGTTGGAAAATTTGAAAGATTGAATGATAGAGAGAATGTGACATGAGATTCAAAAGTCAAATTGGATTGGATGAGGTAGGAGATGACATGGATGTGGAATGAAATTAAGAAAATTCGGGTAAAAACTATTAAAACAAATCATGATAGAATGAAAGAGTTAATGAAAGATGAGTGAGTGGCGTTGTATGGCGACTCCATTATTAAAGGTGTGCTGGATGATAGGATGCATAAGGTATGTTTTCCAGGTGGTAAAATGAGTAGAGTGATTGAGGCATTGGTTACGAGGAGGGAGCGAGCAAAGGAGTTGATGGTTTTAATAGGAATGAATGATTTGACAGAGGACAAAGAGAGCATCAGAATGGATATCAGGAGGCTGCTTAGAAGGATAAAAGAAAAATGTGTGACAGGAAAGGTAGTGAGCGTGTTGCCTAGATATAACTATTGTGAGATGAGGCAGAGAGCAAGGATTATGAATGATATGCTGGCTGAAATGTGTGAGGAGATGGGAGTACAGTTTGTTAATGTTGGTAATGAGTTTGAAGGATGAAGTGAACTGTATGGGAGCGATGGACTGCATTTGAGTGGTAATGGTGTGAGTTGCTTGGAGAGACTGTTGCTGAAAGGTAGAGAAGTGAGTAGAGAGAATGAATCAGATCAAGAGGGAAGTGATGTGGAAGAGCAGGAGAGTAAAACAGGAGAGATTGAAGAGGTGGTTATGAATGGAGAAGTGAGTGGTATGAGTATAGAAAATGAGAGAAAGGGTGTGCAAGAGGAGCAGGGAAACGGGAAGGCTCAGGGTGGACAGGAGTACACAGCGTGAAAAGGGTGGATGCTCCAAGAGGAGGTGAGAGCATGTGTAGACAGGAAAGGAATAGGATGACCTGGGATCGAGAGGAAACAGTTGGAATTGGGGAGGGTTCTAGAATGAATGGGCAGAAAGGGAAATGGCCCCAGTCGAGCATAGAGAGATAACATCGAGTGAGTGGTATCGGTGGAACTAGCTGTAGATCCAGAAATGAGCTGTCGTGTTTGTATACAAATGCTAGAAGTATAAGAAACAAGGCAGATGAAATGGTTGCATTAATTGCGTGTGTTCACCCAAAGATTGTCGGAATAAGTGAGACATGGTTGGAAGAGGACGACATCCTGACAGGAATAGAGATGGAAGGGTATGATGTGTTTTGTGAGGATAGTAGGGGGGAAAAAGGCAGGGGGAGTGCTATTGATGATAGAGAAAGAGTTATGTCCATACAAAGTAGCAATGCAAGAGGGAAATAGTGCCAGTGGTTTTGAGGCAGTATGGTGTGAGATAGAGGTGAATGGAATCAAATACTTGGTTGGATGTGTTATAGACCAGGTAATATGGATGGTGGTGATAATAAAATGTATAATCAAATTAGCCAAGCAAATAAGAAAAGGGTGATCATAATGGGCTATTTTAATTATGGCAATATAGACTGGAATGATGAGATAGCAACTGGAATTAAAGAAAATTAGTTTCTCGAGTTTTTGAGGGATAACTAAATCAGACAGTATGTAACAGAGGGCACACGAGAATTGAGGATCTTGGATTTGGTCATCTCATCAAAGGATGTAATTATAAATGAGGTGTCAAATCATCCACCAATTGGTGAGAGTGACCGTGAGGTGATTACCTGAGTGGTTGCCAGCAGTGTGAGGACCTCTATGAGAAAAAGGTATATGTGGAACTACAAAGGGGTGATTTGATATGTAGCCAGCAAAAGAAAGAATGATTATGGAAGGATGACATTGATTGGAGAAAATGGTATAAAGACAGCTGTTGCAGAATGTGTGGTGGAGATACTTAATGAGCAGCTCATAAAGGTCTTTCAATCTTGTGAATGTGACTTCATGGAGAGATTGAGAGCAGTTGATGATGGAGAGGAGAGACTTACTGTAAGTGAGGAAAAAGTATATGGGGAGTGGAGTAAATTAGATGTTAATAAGGCTGTGGGACTTGATAATATATCACCACGTCTGAAGGAATGTGCCAGGAAATTGACAGCTGCCTTGACATGTTTTTTTAATACGAGTCTTGCACTCGGTCAAGTTCCTAAGGAGTGGAAGGAGGGCAAGATTGTGCCACTTCATAAAGGAGGTGATCAAACTCAAGCATCAAACTATAGGCTGTGTGTCAGGTGTTGTGGTTAAGTTGTTGGAGAAGCTTGTGAGAACTAAGATCCAGAGTTGGGTTGACAACAATGGTATTATCTTTGATGGACAGCATCAATTTGCTAAATGGAGGTCATGTTTTAGTAATCTACTTACTTATTACAATAAAGTGACTGCTTCCTTGAACAGAGGAGAAGGATACACAGTAATACACTTGGATTTCACAAAGGCTTTTGATAGAGTACCTCATAATAAGTTGACAGTCAGAGCAGATGGGGTTGGATATTAGATTGGTGCATTGTATTGGAGACTGGCTATCTGATAGGTATCAACAAGTTGTGTATGGGGGAGTGATATCCAGGAAAAGGAAAGTCACTAGTGGAGTGCCTCAGGGGTCTGTTTTAGGGTCATTACTGTCTAACTTGTATATTAATGATATTGGTGAAGATTTGGATGGAAATATTCAGTTGTTTGCAGATGATACAAAGTTGGGACGAACCATGAAGAGTAGAGAAGATGTTGTGGCCTTACAAGAAGACTTGAATAAACTGAGTGAAATTGAGTGAGCATGGAAATGGGGATGCGAGTGCAATGTTGCAATATGTAAGGTTTTAAAATTTGGAAAATAAAGATGGGATGCAGAATTTATACTTGGAGAGGATATATTGTTGGCGGTAGAGGAAATAAGAGATCTGGGGGTGAGAGTGGATAAGGATCTGAAATTTAGGGGACACATCGCCAAAATTGTGAAGACAACACAAAAGGCTTCTGGGAATGATGCAGAGGACACTGATGTGTAGAAGTAGGGAGATTCTTGTTCCGTTGTATAAGGCTTTGATTAGGCCACACATGGAATATTGTGCCCAGATTTGGTCACCTGGTTTTCAAGAAGGATGAAGAGATGTTGGAAAGAGTCCAAAGGCAACTGACTAAGGTAGTTTCTGACCTCTGGAATGTCAAGTATGAGGAAAGATTGAGAAGATGTAATTTGCAGAGTCTGGAGGACAGGAGGAAGATATGATAGAGACTTACAAGTTGGTAAGGGGTTGTTATAGGATCAATGCTAGAGAAGTCCTACATAAAATAGTGGAAGATAGGGGAGAACCAGAGGTCATCCCTGGAAACTGTATAAAGAGGGTGTGTGAGTAGGGGAGTGAGAGGCAGGTTTTTTTCGTGCAGAGTTGTGAATGATTGGAATGCCTTGTCTGGGAGTGTGTTGTCTTCAAGGCGTTTGAGTGTGTTTAAGACACGGTATGATGAGCTCTGTGTGTGATTAAAGGACCTCCCAGATGAGTCTTTGACTCCATAGGTCTTGGGGTAATAATAATAATAAAAAGAATAAAAAGAAACTAATGAAGAGGTAATGAAAATGAAGTCAATGGGAATCAAAAAAACACTCATGGAAGTATTTATAAAGAGGAAGTGCAAGATGGCAGGCAACCTATTAAAAGGATCAGCATTGAAAATGTCTCTGGAAATACATGAGAGAAAATTAGAGGGAATAACATCTGGTAACAGAACTTCTTGGGTTAATGATTTGAAGAAATGGATGGGCAACAAGAACTATTATAAGATTAAAAAGATGGCAGAGGAATGGACACCCTGGCATACCATGATTGCTAACTTCCAAATTGGAGAAGCTACTTAAGAAGAAATTCTCAGTACTGCTCAAGATCGGAATTGTATTCTGCACAGTTGTCAGCAGCCAATCAGAGTACATGTTTGTTGGCGCTATCATTCCATCAAAGACATAGAGACCACTTTTTTTTCTTTTTTTTTTTGCATCTGTCACAATGAATACTCTACATTTTAATACAACTCTTCTGCTGTTTAGATTAGTTAAAATTAATCATCTGTGTTCAATAAATGAAAAATTTTGTAAGAAGACTGACATCATTTATTACAATATTCAGTTCACTATAGTGAATTTTTGAACTTTCTTTGCTCACAATACTGAAAGTAAACATAACATTGCTTTTTTTTTTTTGGATGGAACTTAACAGTAATACATTGCTTCACTTCTTCGTTTTTCTTATAGATAAGCTTATACGTTGGTTAGACATATGTTTAATTTTTGAGGAAATGACAACGTAAACTAAATTATTAATTATAAAAACTTTAATTAATAACGACCTATATTTTGGCAACAATGTTACATTGCCATCGTCAGTGATCACAAAACAGTGATATGTGCATGCAGGCACTCACATTAAGCAAATGAGGCTGAAGAAAGGTAACTGAAGTCGGTCCTAGAGTCCTAAAAGGTGGACCTACAGGGCTAAATTGGGTTGTCTTGGTCGTTGGGCTGATGATATTAAAATATATGCATCCCAAATTTGGGACAGTCTCATGCACCCAAATTTGATGAGGTTTGGGAAGTTTCCAGCGTATTCTGTGGTAAGTGTCCAATGCATGGTCAGCAAGTCCTGAGTGGCTGTATTGGTTGAACTGGATATAGTCCTTGTGTTCAGATATCCTGATATTGGCTGTCCTGCATGCCTGGTTGTAGTAGGACAGTATGTAACTGCAAAGGACCTAGTATACTCTAGGTAGGGCTAGGGAAAGTAGCTAGTCTTTGGTAGAGCAGATAAGAGATGCCAATTTCTTATGTGGTTTGTAATTAGTGTGAGGTCATATTTTCTTAGGATTTTTGTTAGTTTTTCGGATGTATCCTGGATGTATGGAATGGTGATAGATTTAGAGTAATCTCTGCTATGTTAGAGCATTGTTATCTGAACTGATTAATTTTGTCCATTTATATGGGGTTTTTATAATCCCATATTGTTGGGGGGGAAGGGGGGAACCGCTGGTGAATGTATCTACCTGTTATGTGTAGGTTTTTTGTAAACAGAGAAAGCCAGGGATTCAGGCTGGCATGTATTCAGAGTGTCTAGGAAAAGGAGATTGTTGTTTTCCTTTTCCAAGGTAAACTGGATCCTGGGATGTTGATTGTTTAAGTGTTGAGAAATTGTATCCACAGCTATCACATCATTCATATAGTGTAGCATAAAAATTGTATTTATGTGGGCATATGAGGGCAGAGTTTAAGGCTTTTTCTTCAAAGGTTGAAGAAAAAGATAAAGAAGTTGGCCAGGGGCAGAGAGAGTGGAGAACCAATGGCTGTCCTCTCTATCTGCTTGTAGAATTTTCCTTGCCAAACGAAATAGCCTGAGTTCATGGTGAACTGAAATAGGGCTGAGATATCGGGAAGAAATTTGGTTTGGATGAGGTCTAGGGTATCTTTGAGTGGGACATTGACGAATAAGACGGAGACATCAAAACTGACCATTATGTCAGTGTGTTGGAGTGAGAGGTTTTCTATACTAGCTTTAAAGTGGGCTGAGTTTTTTATGTGTGAAAGTGTGTTGCCAGTATATTGTGTGAGCACTTTGGCTAAATGTTTGGCTAATTTGTAACTTCTTCATTTTATTAATTAGTAATACAATGGATCCTTGATCTTCTATAGAGGACAGTATGGCTTTGTTAACAGTAAGTACTGCTTCAGCAATTTGCTTGTGTTTTATAATAGAATGACCACAGAGTTGGATAAGAAGAATAGATACACCATAATACTTTTGAATTTTGCTAAGGCATGACTGTCTAACAGTATCACAGAATAATATACGGAAGTATCTGATCTAAGAGAAAGAAAGGGATCAATGGAGTACCACAGGGTTCTCTATTTGGGCCACTGTTGTTTAACTTGTATAGTAATCATATCATGATTGTTACGAATAATAACATACAATTATTTGTCAAAGAGGCAAAGTTAAAAATATGTTAAGAAGATCTGAACATATCAGTTCTATGGGCACATGACATGGAACATCATTTCAATGTTGCTAAGAGCTGGGTTATGCATCTAGGACTGAGGATATTGAGAGAAAAGTCACATTAAGCGTAATTTGCTGCACATGGTCAAAAAAGAGAGAAATAAGTGTGACAGTAGATAGAAGTTAAAGTTTAGGTCACACTGTTAAAAGAGTTAAGTCATCATGTCAGATTACTGCAAAAAAGAGAACACTAACTTGTAGGTATAAGGAACGTATTCTTGTATTGTACAAGGCTTTAATAAGATCACATCTTGACTACTGTGCCCAGTTACTGTCACCTAGGTTTAGACAGGATAAGAAAACAAGTGAAAAGATATAGAGAAAGGTAATCAAGATTATATGTGGTCTAGGGAACTGAGCATATGAGAACTGACTGAGAGAATGTGATCTTCAGAGTTTGGGTAATAAATGAAGGAGAGGATATAATAGAAACATAAAAGTTGGTAAGGGGATCTTACAGTGTAGGCACAAGTCAGATTTTATAGCTCATGGCAAGTGAGGTTTCAAAACTGAAATCATCTCTGGAAACTGAAGGTTAGGAAGGATAGCATGTGAGATCCAGGTTCTTCCCATAGCATGTAGTGTGTGGAATGGACTGATGAATGTTTTCAAAGAAAAATACGATAGGTGTTCATGCATTGTGTGAGCTGGAGGTAGGAGGACCTCCCTCAATAAATCCTTAATAAACCCATATTAATAATTATTATTTCATTATAGTAGGGTTTACTAAGGCAAGAAAAATTTTAATAAAAATTTGGAAGCAGGCCATTTTGCTACAAAAAATAAGAGGCAATGTAATTTGGTCATCTCTACAATAATATCAAAAACAATCACCTTCACGTAGGTGATGAAATTAGGAAACTTTTTAATGGGTCTAAGTTGAAACCATCTCAAATGGTAGAATATTTCACACCTCAAGATATTATGCTACAAACTGCATAATATGTTACTAATATATCTATTGAAGAAAAAAAACATTTTATTCAGACTATCACTAAGCATAAATTATTGCAAAATTTTGCTTATGAAAGATCCTCAAAATATTATATATTGTATATCTTTACCATTACATTAACAATTATCAGTAGTAGTAATATCAGTAGTACTAACTCCATACAAATTAGATATACTTTACAACTGGGATACATCACACACACACACACACACACACATACATACAAGAAAGGTACTGTAGAGAATTTATAAATATGTACTCACTACTGTTCTTGGTAAGTTTTTAACTTCAACTATCACCTCTCTAGACACTCCATGAGGTAAAAGTATCTCTCCCTGGAGGATAAAGCTGGGACAGTGATCTCTGCCTTTTACAAGTGACCGATGAGGATTCTGAAAGGAAGGAAATAGCTTTGGCAAACTGCATACAATTACAGAGATATATATTTATAAACAGTACTTTTTCCTTCCTAAAATGAATTAACAAAATGAACTGTTTATTTTTTTAATATGTGGTTTTGATGTAAAAATATGCAAAAAGATATCATAAAATGAAATGTATGCGCAAAATTAAGCATTAGCTCTAAAAACAGCAGACATTATGAAATTGTGCTATAACTATAATAAACTGAAGCAAATATGTATATGTGTATTGAATTCATACACCTATCATATTCTTCCATGAAGGATATGAAAGGTGGCAAGCAATTAGTCCTGCACTGAAGGACTAATTGGTTGCCTGTTGGTGGTTAATAAGTCCTTCAGTGAATGAGCTCAAAGAATGAAGGATTACGGCAGGTGATGTATGGGTGAGGAACTTCCATGATGGGCCTTTAAACTCCACGGAAGTGTATGTATGTGTAAATACTATATTGTAAGTATATTAATAAATAAATACAGTGATTTACTAAGCTGTTTTTAGTTGCTGAATTTCAAACCAGCATCCTAGGAGGGCTGAATTTAAAGTAATTCATAATTGTTGAACTTTAGATCTTAAAATTACCACTTCTGAAATTATTGATAAATTAATGCAGTCATACTTAAGTTTGTGAAATACTTCAATGCTGATACTGAATGCAAATATAGCCTCTTAGACTTGCAACTGACCATGTGGTACTATGATTCTCTTCCACTTAATCCCATGTCAAGGTTTGGTTGTTTACATAAGAATCTTGTAGTGTGCGCGTGTGTGTAAGAATCTTCTACTGTGTGTGGGGGGAGAGGGGGGGGGGTTCTGTAAACAGGAAAAGATAATGGCCCATTTCAAAGATGTAACCCTTCCTAATGTCTCTAGGAAGGGTAGACAGTTATTTAACCCTTTTTCTATGGTGAGGTGTATTTTATGATGCTGGTTGTGTAAATGCACTAAAAATGTATTCAAAGCTATATAAATAAATAGTGAACACATCATCACTTATATAGCACAATTGTATTCAAGGTTTAAATTAGCTGTATTGGGGAGCTTGTTTTCTAACTGTTATACTGTATATGGACATTGATTAAAGATAAGAAGGAAACTCAATCCATCTAGTTTGTTTGTATAATTTTGCTATCCATGTAAAATACCCAACATGTTTAGTGAATCTGATAATTCAAATTTACTGCATATGTCAAGAGGGAGAAGAAGGACTTAATAGCTTTTTTTTTTTTTTTAGGGTACATTAATAAACAATGATATAATATCAAACCTAATCAATGTCTGCATGTTTGAGAATGAAGTTTTCCAATATAGTTTTTAAAATGAAAACATTTTTTTATGAAGGAAGTGTATAAGAGAGAGGAAACAGTGACTGGAAAGAATACAAGCAATCCTGTCTACACTATCAACTATTGACTGAATGAAAAATGTTGTATGTGGGATATACACAATGTGCTCATTAAGTAATGAGACAATAATTATTATATCAAAACAAAGAACTATATTTGGAATTGTCAATTACACAGATTCAAAATAATCTCTCTCCAACTGCA
The DNA here is from genome assembly GCF_054136105.1 of Typopeltis vanoorti. NCBI lineage: Eukaryota > Metazoa > Arthropoda > Arachnida > Uropygi > Thelyphonidae > Typopeltis > Typopeltis vanoorti. The sequence continues at coordinate 80,969,565 of NC_143550.1, forward strand.
CACAACATTTACATCTGTTGTACAGGTGTTTGAAGGCATGGTGGAAGTCCTGAATATGAACCTCCTTCATTGTCTGGGTCACTCCATGTTGGATGTTCTCAATGTCACTGAAGTGCTCCCCTTTCAAGACACACTTCATCTTTGGTAAGAGGGAAAAGTCTGTGGGAGCCAAATCTGGAGAACAGAGGGTGGATGGGCGGGGCGATGTTTGATCACACAAATCAACTTCAAAGCCAGAAACTGTTTCACTGGCAGTGCACAGTGTGCAGGTGCAATGTCATGCAACAAAAACCAATTGCTGTTGAGGAACAGTTCTTTCCTGATACATCACATGTCAGAGTACAAATTGCATTACCCCTAAATAATACTGACCGTTCACCGTAGTGTCCTCAGGAACAAATTCACGGTAAATAATTCCAGCAGCATTGAAAAGAAACAATGACCACTGTGTTGACATGTGATTTTCGCAACCTGACTTTCTTCTGCCGAGGAGAAGACGTTCCACGCAATTCCATGCTCTTTTCTGGATCAAACTGAAAACACCAACTTTCATCACCAGTGACAATTCTTTGCAACACATCATGATCTTGACCAACTGCATGGATGAAATTTTGACAACATGCAACCCACCGCTCTCTCTGTTCATGTGCCAATGTGTGGCAGAAACCGCAAACAAATCTTCCTCTTGCACAAATCTCTAAGATTAATCTGGCCTTTCCCTTGCTGACACCAAAGCTGTGCAGTGAGTAGCCTAGTGGTTATTTGCTTGTTATGAGCAACAATTTCCTTAGCTTTCACCACATTTTCATTTGTCCATGCAGAAACATGCCATCCACAGCATGGTTCATCCTCCAGGAACTCCATCTCCTCTTTCAATATCGAAAACCAGCAGAACATCTGTGCATGGTTCAAAGAAGAAGCATCGCCATAATTTTTTTTGAAGTCTTGGTACACTTCTGTAGCAGTTTTCCCTAATTTACAGTAAAATTTTATCACAGCTCTTTTGTTATATTCTGTTTTTTCTTTGTTCCATGACAAAACTTCTGACACACTCTTACTTCAATGGTGGCCACACGAAAACAGCTGCATCACCCAACTCAAAAGTTGCACCTGTGATTACAACACACATTAGTAGTCAAAACTATAAAGGCATTTGTTACTTTTATTCAAATGGCTGTCCTGTAAAAAATCAATCTCATTGCTTAACAGGCACACTATGTGTGGAAGCCCAAATGATTATTTTGGGATAAGTTACTTCTTGTGTCAAAGAAATCATTAACATGGCTACATTCTTAACAAGCACTACTAAAAACATAGCTGTTAGCAATATTTGCAGTTAACAAATAATTGACATCCTTATCAAATCTAAAGTAATAATAAATAATAGTAAAAAAAAAAAAAAAAGTATTCAAAAGTTCGACAATAACATAAAATTATCATAACCAAAGCAGATAATTACAATGATACATAATAATGAATCAAAAAAAAAAAAAAAGAAATAAAAGAAAACAGAATATAACAAAAGACTCATATCTTAAAAGACCATACGACTTATCAACTTACAGATCATGATCTCACCAAAACACAAAACAAAAAATAATCCCAATGTATAAGCATGCATAAAGGCAATAAGCAATGTATAAAGTACTTGGGTAAATTAGTAAACAAAGGAAGGTGATCATAATGGATGATTTAATTGTGGTAATATAGACTGAAATGAAGAGTTAACATTTGGAAATAAGTTGAAAGTTTATTTTTCACTTGGTTAGAGTATAATAAATTTAATAAATTTAGTTTAATCCTTTATCCAAGTGTGAGCAAACAAAGTTTGCGCCTGAAGTATCTTCAGGACTGGGGTAAGGTGATACAGCACCAGGGCAACTCGTTGCAAAGGTGGAGCAAGCTACCAACACTCCTGTCTCAGTATCTCCCATAATGCAAAACACATCTCCTTGCAGATATGTCTAATGTTATTTTTTTATTTGTGAGTTCAACGTATCTCATCATTGGCCTGTGGAGTAAGATAGGCTGAGATTCAGCAGATAGTAGGAGAGGAAATAAAGATAGAGTGCATAGTAGTAGAGTAGATGAAAGAGGCCTCAGCTGACCTGTTTTAGCTGTTGACCCCCCAGGGGTGCTTCTAAAACGGTCGTTGATTTTTCACTTTTAAAAAGGAAAAATCCTGAAAAGGAAAAACAAGGAGAGACTAAGCAAATTTAACAAGTGTAAATAAATCTAAAGACTATGTGGAAGACAATTCTATAGAGGAATGAGTTTGCCGAGCAAACCCAGAACAGTATAACCAGGAAAAGAAGGGAGATGACCTGGCCCGGAAGACCCCGCCCTGAAAAGGGCTTGGGACCACCTCGATGTTGGCCTTCGCAGTCCGGGTTTGTTCAGGTCAACCCCAACCTGGGGACAGAAAAACTTTCAACTGTGAAAGGACTAGACCTACCTGTGGGTTAAACGCTGATCAGGAAGGAAGATCGAGATAGCGTCAACACCTACAACTTGAAGGTGTTATAGGTGCAGACACAACCGGATTCCCCCCTGTATGATCTGGCAGATGGTTGGTGGATCACACCATCTCCTCAGGAACCGCTCTTCTCCCCGTAAGTACCTTTCCTGCTCCAGGAAGCGGCGGAGGTAGGCTGCGAGGCAGTTCTTAACACGGAGATAGATGCGATCCCCCTCGTTAAGAAGGTGTTTTTTCCTGGTTTTCCAAATGTGGTGCTTAATCACATTTATTAGGAAAATCAGGTGTTTCTTGTTTTTGGTTACTGGGGGAGGAAACTGTAGAAAGACTATTTCGGGGAATGTGAGCGCTGGGATCGCAAGCACCTCAGCCAGTCTGTGCCAAACACGCTGTGCTGGCGGGCAGTGAAAGAAGAGGTGCCCTACGGTTTCTATCGCACCGCAGACGTCGCAGAAGGGGTTGCATGGGCGCGGGTTGTAAGCTGATTTTACCAGTTTCACCGGGAGTCTGCCGTAGGCGATTCTCCAGGCTAAGTCCCGGTGAAATGGTTGCCCCCAGCTGTTTTTTATGTTGGTGAACAGCACCTCTTCGTTTGTGCCCAGATCGGGTTTTTCCCAGTCAAAGCTGTCAAAAATTTTCCAGTACAGCTTGTTTGGGCTGAGCTGAAGCACTCGAACTCCATCCGTTGCCAATTTTTTAAAAAGTTTACATATTGTGTAGTACCACTCAGGCACCGTCTCTGCACATGGTCCGGCGTGGCCAGTGATCCCGAAGTAGGGTAGGAAAAATCCTAAGAAGTATTTCATCAGATTGCCGGAAGGGTGATTTGATGCCAGTGCTTTCCGTATGGTCTGAGCAGCATTGGTTAGGTGGCAGTATTTGAGGATTGGCAGGGCGAATCCCCCTTGTGTGGGGGGAAGATGGAGAAATGCCCTGCGCACCTCGTGTTTCCTGTTGTTCCAGAAAAAATTAGTGATATGTTTGTGAATGGCGTTGTCTTGTGTGTCTGTTATGTTTGTGAGGTTAATGGTGTGCAGTAACATCGGTTTTAGGACTGTTTTGATAACTGTTGCTCTACCTTCGAATGATAGGTAGTTGGGACTGAAGGGTTTTAGTTTTCCGCAACACATTTCTATTAAGTGTTGTGTTTGCAACACTGGGGTCTCTAGGAAGGGAATTCCTAGTATTGTTAATGGGCCGGTTGTGGGTTTCAGACCATACGGAAGACTGGCAGGGTCGAATTTCCCATAAATTTTGATTCTTGTTTTTTCTGGGTTGGTGTGAAGACCACTGAGCACGCTGAACTCTCGCAGTATGCCGAAGAAGATGTAAATCGATTCGGAATCCCTAAGGGTTCCGACAATGTCATCGGCATATGCGACAGTTTTGCTCTGTTTGGAGCCTAAGGGTAGCGGTATTCCTCTTACTGCGCGCGTCTCATCAATTTTTTTTAGAAGAGGCTCTAGTACTAAAGAGAAAAGAAGGGGGCTAAGGGGGCAGCCTTGCCGAACCCCTCTGCGTATGGGAATGGGTTCTGAAAGAAACCCATTAATCGCAATGTGCGTTGTTGTTTTACCGTACATGCTTTTGATTGCTTTCCTTACGCAGGCCGCCACTCCGACTTTCTCTAGGATATAGTGCAGGAAGTTGTGCTTTGCACTATCGAACGCTTTATCTAAGTCTACTGATACGAGTGCAAGTGGGAGTTCCTTGTTCGTCACAAAGCGAAGAAGGTCTCTTATCAGGAAGAGGTTGAGTGCCATCGATCTTCCCGGAACTCCGTATACTTGAGTGCTGGTTAGCACATTCCCAATGCCCAACTTCAGACGGTTACAAATCACTCTTGCGAATAATTTGTAGTCTGTGTTAGTCAAGGAAATGGGCCTCCAGCTACCCATGCTATTTAGGTCTCTCCCTTTCTTGGGGATGAAAATTGTGTACCCGCTAACGAAGTCAGCAGGCACGTCACCAGTGAATAGGAAGCTGTTGAATAGTGAGACCAGGATAGGCAAGATGAAGTTCCAGGAGCGATAGAGCTCAACGCCTAGCCCATCCAGGCCAGGGGTTTTCCGTAGCTTAAGCTGTTTATAGGCTCGAGTAACCTCTTCCGAAGTGATTGGTCTCTTTTGAAGAGTTCTGAGGTGTTCAGGCATGTTGTCAATGTTCCACACTCCGAAGTCGCCTGTCTCCTCAGCTTCGTCGGAATAGGTTCTCGTGTAATGCTGGGAAAATTGCCGCAGGATGTCTCCCGTGGTTGTGAGTGTTTGCCCGTTAGCATGAATTTGCCGAACCGCTTTCTCATCTTGTGCTGCTATGTGCTGCCGGTTATAAAAAGCGGCCGAAGGTGTTTCCGCCTGCCGGAGAAACAATCTGGTGCGAAAATCGAGCTCGGCGACTTTTTTCCGTCGAAGTGCCTCGAGTTCGATTTCCACGGCTTTAATAAGCGAATCGCTAGGAATACCGTTTCTCTGGTTAGCCCGGTACCACCCTAGCTCTCGGTACAGCTCTCTCATTTTTTTCCTTTTTTTTTTCCTTTTTCACGCTCTTTCTCCAGAGAAAGAGCGTGAGCTCTTTCTCTGGAGATGTTCTGGAAGAGCTCTTTTGCCTCGGTTTTGAACTGGGCCCACGCGTCCCAGTCCCAGTGGGCCCTTTTCCTTCCTTCGCATAGCAGCTGCAAATCCTTGCTATAAATTTTGGGGAAGCTTGGAGGCATTTTCCAGGGTCCTCTCGATGTTTCTACGACCTCGGGTAGTTCGATGTTCATCAGAACCATTTCATGGTCTGTTATCGAGCTACCAACCGCTATATGCCTGACCGAGATGACTTGTGGCCCAAGGTTCCTGGAAATATAAAGGCGGTCTAGTCGCGTTGCGACTCCTCCTCTCGCCCATGTGGTACCCACTGTGTCTGGATTATGTTCCCTCCAGATGTCGATGAGGTCGACATTATCACAGCAGAGTTGCAGTTCCCTTGAGCCACCGGTACCGGAGTTGATGTTGCCACCAACTTTGTCAAGTCTTACGTCAGCGATGCAGTTCCAGTCCCCCCCGGCGATGATATACTGAGCCCCGTGTAAATAGGGTTCTAGGGACATGAAGAACCCGCTTTGCTGGTGGGCGTTGTTGGGGGCATATACATTAAGGAAGCGGATGACTCTACCTCCAAACTTCCAGTCTATAGAGACTAGACGTCCTGCGGCATCTTTCTGTACATTGAAAAACCCGCCTAGAATAGGCTGACGAATAAGGATTCCCACCCCCCCTTGCACAGCGCTCTCCGAAACACCAGAAGCTCTGAACGGGGAAGCTTCTGGAGAAGTTTTCTATGTCCCAGTACTGATAAAAATGCGTCTCCTGAAGAAAGAGTACATGAACCTCATGCAGTAAGATTAGGCTCCAAACAGCGCGTTGTGCGTTGACGGAGCGCATACCATTAATGTTGAGAGTGGCGACGCGAAAGGTGTTGTTCATTTTAGTGGTGTAGTTATAGGGAGGGACAATTAGAATTTTAGTGTCTCTTCGGTAACTATTTTGATTAGTGCTTGGTATAGCGCTGTGATGTCGCTGTCGTGTAAGCCCATATTGGCGGCTAGAATGGAGTTCCTAAAGGAGTTTTGTTCCTCATTTAGAATATCTGGCACGGCAAGTTTGTCCCATTCCAAGCCAACACAGGGTTTTGATGAACCCTTTGTGTAGTGGGCATAGAAGTGTGGCTCGCCGCTTTTCTCTATGGCATTGTGGATTCTTTCGAACCCGTCCTGGTCTTTTTGGACGTGGTGGAGAATAGTAGCTCCCCCTGGAATTATTTTAGGGAATGGTGCTGGGGTGGGTTCTGTTCCTGTCGTGGGGAGGGTAGTAGGGTTTCCGCCCATAGGCAACCTTTTAAACGAAGCTTGTTCGTCTTCTACCTGTTCCCTTTGACGTTTTGCTGTAGAGGTGTCCATTTCCTCTATGGCAGATGCTGTGGTTGTATCTGCGCTCGTGGTGGTGGGGGGAACGCTGGCTGTTGAATTTTGGCTTCTGTACTTTTTGGTTTTACCCAGTGATACTTGTTTGAACCCCTCTTGTTTGCCACGTTTGGGTTGGGCTGTTGATATCGGTGGTGGGGTCGGGGTGGGTATTTTTGGTGGTTCTGTGTTGTCAGAGCTAAGGGGGGGAGGAACGGGAAGTGGTTGTATCGCACCCCCCATTCGTTCTGCTGCTGTTCTGTGTTGACACACATTGTAACTGTGGTCTTTTTGGTGGCATTTCTTGCAGGGGTTGGTGCAATGTGGTAGGGAATGGCCAGATTCGCCACAATTGCTGCACTTGGCCTTGGCACACTCTGCTCCCAGGTGTTCGTGGGAGCCACACCTGTAGCATTGCTTTGTGACACCTGGGTAATTTACCATGACTTTTTCGGAGCCGATGGTGACAAAGTTCGGAACAGGAGTTTTCATCTGCATTGTGAAGATGACCACTCCTGATTTCCAATCCGGGTAGTCGACATCAGTGCCTCGTTTAATGTTCTTAATTGTGCCCCATTTAGCGAATGTCTTGTGGATGACGTCGTCGCTATTTTCTATATATTCGAGGGGGAACCTGTCAATTTTTACCGTTCTTAATAGGCTTCCCACTAAGAACGGAGTGATTTCTACGTCATTACATTTAAAACCCTCCAGCAGTTTGTCCCTAGTTGTGGTGTTTTTTACCACTACCTGGTATCTCCCTGCCCCAAAGGGGGTAAACCCGTAAATGTTTTCGGAACCTACTGCCTCACAAAGTGCTTTGCAGATATGCCTTTTGCTTAGGGATGGGTCAGTTTGAAAACCGACCGTTCTCACCCTAGGAAGTAGTGAAGACATGTCAGTCTTAGGTTTGGCCACGGCCAAAAAAAAAAAAAAAAGATATAGGATCTAGGGAAGAGTAGGATCGCGGTGGGAGATTAGTAAAAATACCGTAGGACAGAAAAGGTTCTACAAGCAAAGAGAGAAATCCCGTAAGAACAAGTCTTACCAGCAAATCCTGTAGCTTAAGCCTAGCTACTAGCAGAAAGAAAGAAAAAATAGAGTGAAAGGAATCCAAAAATAGAGAAATATCTTATCTTACCAACCACGATCGATCCGGAAAAGGCAGCTCTCATATATACGGTCGCGTCCGCTGAATCCTGGAACTTGGATTGAATGAATCAATCACCGCAATCGGAAATAAACCTGACAGCCCACGCTGCAGACCCGGCTACCACACTGAAAAGATAACATACTTTCGAAATAAGGGAAGGGCCACTACCCAGACTAGTTTTGACCTTTATTGAGGTCTCTTCAGTGGGAGCCAGGCCCAAGTTGAGATACCAGGCAGAAGCATTTGCAGGTCATCTCTACCTATCAGAGTTGCCAAATGGTGTGCCACCCTTTTTTAATAAATTACTCTGGATTTAGAGAAAGATGTTGAAAGTTTATTTTTCACTTGGTTAGAGTATAATAAATTTAGTTTAATCCTTTATCCAAGTGTGAGCAAACAAAGTTTGCGCCTGAAGTATCTTCAGGACTGGGGGTAAGGTGATACAGCACCAGGGCAACTCGTTGCAAAGGTGGAGCAAGCTACCAACACTCCTGTCTCAGTATCTCCCTTGGGCCTGGCTCCCACTGAAGAGACCTCAATAAAGGTCGAAACTAGTCTGGGTAGTGGCCCTTCCCTTAATGCATAACATTAGACATATCCGCAAGGAGATGTGTTTTGCATTATGGGAGATACTGAGACAGGAGTGTTGGTAGCTTGCTCCACCTTTGCAACGAGTTGCCCTAGTGCTGTATCACCTTACCCCAGTCCTGAAGATACTTCAGGCGCAAACTTTGTTTGCTCACACTTGGATAAAGGATTAAACTAAATTTATTATATTTGGAAATAAGGAAAATTAATTAATTGAGTTCTTAAGAGACGACTTTCTTAGGCATAATGTAAAGGAGGGCAATGCAAGGATTGAGAGTCTTAGATCTGATCATTTCATTTAGAGTATGTAATTGTGAGTGAGTGTTGCAATTCCCTCCAACAGGTGAAAATAATCATGATGTGATTACCTGGGTAGTGGGTAGCCATATGAAGACTTCTGTGAGGAAAGAATAAAAGAATACGCTGCTTGGAAAGAAGGCAAGAGACACCCCTATGGGCAAGGTGCATTGTGCCATGTAATGAGTCACATGTTTGTAGTCAGTATAAATTGGAAGAATATGATGCTTACAAATCAGTGCAACTGTGTCCAGGTGAAATGACTCCAAAAAGGGAATTGATGGAGTCTGAAAGAGACATTGCGATAGGATGCCATGTTGCAGACTTATCTATTCAGCAAATTGTTAAAAAACTGGGTCATCCCAAGTCAACAATCAGTGACACCATACTGAGATGGGCACACAGAGTCATCTGCAAGTGCTGCCACTTGCAGATGACTTGATTAGTGATGACTTGATTACAGATTAGTGAGTGTGGTGGGGTGGGTTGTCCACAGTGGACAACCTACCACACTCACTAATGTGCCCGTAGGATGCTACAAAGGATAATATGTAAAAACCGCCATTTGTCAGCTGACATGTTAAATGCAGAGTTATGGGCATTGACTGGAACATGAATCTGCACAAAAACATTCAGAACCGAGGCTCACAACATGGGTTTCCATGGTAGGACTACAATATGCAAGTCATATTACCCAAACCAACATGCTGTGTTGTTTTCAGTGGTTCAAATCATGTTTATTGATGCAGTAACTCTTACATATCTATAGATATTACAGAATGCATGAGTATACTATACTGTGCGACCACAGATGTGAGACCCCTCAACACTTCTGCAAATGTCAGAAGAAGGCTAATCCATTCTGATAACAGGGTGTAATCAATGCATTTTGTGGAATGAGAATTTATTATTATACATCGGAAAATCAGCTTTTCTTTTATGAAAATTCTAGTTTTTAAAGTGATAACTATTTTGTGATTTTCTTTCTTGACTACTTGTATAAGAAACTAACACATTTTAGGAATGTTAATCAAGTGTGTAATATTTATTATCCTACTAGTTTCACCGATTTTTGCTATCAGCATCTTCAGGGATATAATTGGTAAGCGATATGATGGTAACAGACTAGGTTTTAACTGGCAGTTCTAATTCATACAAAATTAGTACAGTGCGAGACAATGTGCATGTCTCGGGAACATGATTTATTTGTTGAGACATAATGTAATTAGCGTGAAAGTTCATTTCTTTGATGTTTAGTGATCTAATTAAAGTTTTCCAAATTACCGGTAGGATTAGACCTCGATTCTTATTTAGGTTTCCTGTTGAACAGGCGACCATAGCAGCCTCCTTGTAGGTTCTGGAATGGTAGTTCTCTTCCATATAGGGTATATGACTCTTATCCCACTCAATAAGATGGTTGGTACAGGCAAAGTGGGAAGAAAGGTCTGAGATATCTTGTCTGTTGTTTCTAACATAGCCTATGTGCTCTTTCTGTCTCGTTTCGAAGCTTCTAGAGGTCTGACCAATGTAATTAACACCACAGGAACAAGGTATATACTCCAGAGTACTTGTAGAATGGATGAGGGTCTTTCGGTGATTTTAAAAATTTCCAAATGGTATTCACTGCTTGAATGCTACGCTAATATTGTGTGGTTTTAGAAGGATAGACAATTTTTTGGAAATTCTGCTGACAAATGGAATAGTTATAGTACTGATGTATTGGGTGTCATCACGTTGTCTTTGTGGTATATCCGAAAAGAAAATCTTGTTGCAGAGTCTTTTAAGATAACCATTTAAGGATAGCTCTCTGGATATTGTAGTTAATTATTGATATTTACTACAATATCCAGAGAGCTATCCTTAAATGGTTATCCTAAAAGACTCTGCAACAAGATTTTCTTTTCGGATATACCACAAAGACAACGTGATGACACCCAATACATCAGTACTATAACTATTCCATTTGTCAGCAGAATTTCCAAAAAATTGTCTATCCTTCTAAAACCACACAATATTAGAATAGCATTCAAGCCGGTCAATACTATTCGGAAATTTTTAAGATCACCGAAAGACACTCATCCATTCTACAAGTACTCTGGAGTATATAATATACCTTGTTCCTGTGGTGTTAATTACATTGGTCAGACCTCTAGAAGCTTCGAAACGAGACAGAAGTTGGTTGGTAGAGACTTTGCATCTGCCAACCATCTTATTGAGTGGGATAAGAGTCATATGCCCTATACAAAGAGAACTACCATTCCAGAACCTTCAAGGAGGCTGCTATGGTTGCCCGTTCAACAGGAAACCTAAATAAGAATCAAGGTCTAATCCTGCAGGTAATTTGGAAAACTTTAATTAGATCACTAAACATCAAAGAAATGAACTTTCACACCAATTACATTATGTCTCGTAACAAATAAATCATGTTCCCAAGATGCACACATTGTCTCGCACTGTACTAATTGTGTATGAATTAGAACTGTCAGTTAAAACCTAGTCTGTTACCTTCATATCGCTTACCAATTGTATCCCTGAAGATGCTGATAGCAAAAATCAGTGAAACTGGTAGGATAATAAATATTACCCACTTGACTAACATTCCCAAAATGTGTTATAGTTTCTGATAACTATTTTGCTAGTACAACAGTTGGAAAATTTTATGTATAAAGCACATGATTTTGTGTGTTGGTAATGAATTCGTACATTTCATTATTCCTTTCTCCCCTTCAACATGAATTAACTCTTCTTGGCAATCTGCCAGTGACGGCTCTTTCTTCTGTGGTCGGACAGTACTCATGCATAGTATGAGTATAGTATACTATACTGTTAAAGCAAAAGTTCATTTAAAAAAATAAATAGTGATTGTTTGTTTTTCTGTTTTGTTTCACTTCCTTGCAGTGAAGTCATCTCAATAAAATTGTTAGTAGTAATCGTTTACCCTTGTTGTTCTATATAAGCCAGGCCACCTAGAACCATGACCCACTTCACTCTGAACAATGTTCCCTCTTAAGCTATACACATGTGCATGCACAATGGTTAAAAAAGGAGTACACACATGCATAGTGGCAGTGTGTGCAAAATTTTTGCTTTCAGAATGTCTAATTTACAGTCGATAATTTTTGAACATACTATAAAAACAAATTATGATAAGTCATACTTGTCACTTATTTTATTTAATAATTTCTCCACTGACTCCACTCCAATATTAGTCTAACCCATTCTAACTCAATACATGCCACAATTAGTTACTTTTAGCCTGCACTGTGGATGAACTGATGCTGATATCAGCAAGTTGCATAGTTATATTTGTTTAGTGTACTGTCTAGACAGTATAGCCACTTTTAACTCATGAAAGTGGAAAGTGATGATTTTGTAGCTACACAGATTTAAGAGAATTTAATTTAATTTATTTATTAATTTATTTTATTTATAAATTAATTTAGTGCTCACAATTTTACAGGTTATAGCTAGACAAAAAATGGACAATATTAATATGAGAAATCATCAGCAGTTTAGTGCATTAAACCCTCAAAATGTCACTGTTGAAATTAAAGTAGAAAAAAAACTATAAATGTATTTAAATTTAAGTGGCTGTGGCTGGAGAAATATGTTGAAATGGCAATGTCAAAGAACAACCTACTCAAGAACTTGACATAAGTTGTTTATAAACTGCATATATCTGCAGTATGATGTAGCTGAAAAGTAAGTATTTAGGTTGTACTTATAGAAATATTTAGCATACAACATACAAGATTTTTTAAGAAAGATATTGTCACCAGTTTTAGGCATATCAAATTAATAGTGTGTTGCTTATGACATTCATTATTGTGAGCACAGGCTACTGCATGCATTGAGTTTGAGACTAGAAACTTGCATACAAATGTTTTTCGTGCACACTTGGGCCAGCAAAAATTAGAGGGAACAGTGACTGATTTTCTCTGTTTTGTCTCAAACACATTCCAAGCATCCACATATTCCAGTCCTCTCTTGTCACACACTCTAGCTAATATGTCATTCAATATTACCGCTCTTCTGCTCAGTTCGTCATTATCATACCTAGGCAACACACACACACTATCTTTCCTCTCTGTGTCTTCTTTCGTACCACCTCAAGCAAGAATCTCATATCTCTCGCTTCCCTATTTACACCACCACTCACGTCATTTGTTCCCACCATCACAATCATCTCATCCACCCTTTCACCTCTCTTAACTGCCAAAGCCACTCTTTCTATCGTTCCTCCTGGCAAACACTCCTCACGCATCCTATCTTGAACACCATTGATCATTGAGTCCCCATACATTATACCTCTTACCATTCTCTCTCTCTTTCTTATTGTTTCCATTTTCTCCTCTTCTTTCATTCCCATACCTCTCTCTCATTCCCTCTCTCCTACTGTTTCCATTCTCTCCTCCTCTTGCACTCCCATGCCTCTCTCTCATTCCATATCTCCTAATTTATGCTTTACATAATCCAGAAACACAGCTCTAGGGACCAAACATGGAACTTTTTAAGATACTTCAGGCCTCCAATAAGGGGGGGGGGGGGTGGAGATGAAATTCATATCTCCAAGACGATCACAGATGCTCATGCCAACAGTGGAAGTCAAACTGACAGCTTGTAGGTTGAAGATCGAATATGCTAAACTCTCAGCCAACTAGGCTGGAAAACTAGAGTGAGTCTATGAGAGAGAGAGATAATCAGTTAATTGGATTGCTTTTCCTGGAGAGCATCAAGCATTTTCAGAGAAGTTTCTGTTACCCAATCCTAAATGTGAGAAAAATATTTTAAGGAAGGGCAGATTTGGGATTTATATTATTATTATTATTGTTATTATTTGGTAGCCTTCATGGAGTCAACAGACTCAATGTGGGAGGTCCACTCAACCAGTAACATGTCTATCATAATGAGTTTTGATGTTATTTACACTATCTCCACTCAGGCAATGCATTCCACTCACTAACAACACTCCACGTAAAAAAAATCTACTCCTCACACCCTTCTTCACCACATCTTTATACAACTTCCAAGGATGGCATCTCATTCTTCCCATCTTAACATCTACTCTTTTTATAATTTCTTCTGTATTAATCTGATAGAATCCCTTAGCTAACATTTGAAGATCTCCATCATATCTCCTCTTTTCCTCCTATCCACCAAACTCTGTAATTCACATTCTTTCAAATGCTCTTTATAACCAACACTCCAAAGTCCTGATATCACTTTGGTTATTTGTCTTTGGACCCTCTCTAGTGTTTCCACCTCACAATGAAAACTAGATGACCAAATCTGAGCACTATAATCCATATGTGGTCTGACCAATCCCTTATATATAGAGGCACCACCACCTCCTTATCCCTACATGTCAATGTACTTTTATCATAGCAGCTATACAATGTGCAGTCTTTGCAATGTATGCAATGTGCCCTTGGAACTTCAGTCCACTGTCCACATCACTCTAAGATTCTGAATCTCATTCACTTCCTCTATAACAGTTTCTTTTGGTAGTCAAACAGGAAAAAGTTGTTATCAAGAAGATCTATGTGTGGAACTATAAGGTGGATTATCAGAAGCCCTGTAGTTAACTAGCATCGATACACTGGGTTGATGAATTGTGTAGAAAAGATGTTGACAGTGCACGGGAACTGGCTGCTTGCTTGATTTCATCATTCATCCATCTCACTCCTACTCTATTTATCCACTTAACTCTTGGTATGCAGTTATGCACTGCTTGTGTTAGATACTGCCTTATCATTTCCCGTGCACTGTCAACATCTTTTCTACACAATTCATCAACCCAGTGTATCGATGCTAGTTAACTACAGGGCTTCTGATAATCACCCACCTTATAAGTTCCACAGATAGATCTTCTTGATAACTTTTTGACTACCTTCCAAACTAATACTTCATGATCACTTTCACCAACAGGTGGCAGTGTCGATGCCTAATTCACAACCATATCCCATGAGATCACCAAAATCTAATCTCATGTTGCTTCCATCACATGCTGCTTTAGATAGTTATCCCACAGAAACTCAACAAATTCACTCTCCTTTTGTTATACACTATTTCTTCTTTCCAATCCACATTCCTATAATTGAAATCTCCCATTAGGATCATCTTCCTTTTACTTGCCCAAATAATTTGTCTAAACACTTCACAATCAATACTCTCCACACTCCCTGACCTATGACAGCATCTTATTGAATATACTACTCTACTAATCTCAACTTCACATCAGACAGCTTCAAAATATTCACATGCTATTTTCCACTTTGACTCTTGAAGGACACAATTCTTCTGCTATCATTAACAATACTCTCCTCCTCTCTTCATCTTTCTATTTTTTCAGAAAATTCTATATCCTACTATTTCAAGTCCTGACAGTATATCATCCTCAATCAACTAAGTTTTACTTATGTCAATTATCTTTGGGCACACTGATTCAATCAATGCTACAAATTCAGCCCTTTTATTTCTGATACTCTGTACATTAGTATACAAGCATAATAATTCTCCACTCTTTAGGGCCATCCCATCAACACAGTCACTTTTTACTTTCTCTACTATAGTGCACTTTTCTCTACGTCCTGATCTACAGGGTGTTCGGGATAAATTTGACATATTTATAATTAATTATATTTTTCCGTAAGTTACATGTATTAACACACACTTCTCTTCATTTAAAAGTTTGGACCCTTCTTCATTCACATACAAGATGTCAGAAAGGATGGATAGCTGGAACCCACCTGAATCATGGAAGAGAATAACTTGTATCATGATGATTCGTGCCCGCCATCAAAATAAGGATATTACGACTGCTGCCCAATGCTCCCTGAATACAATAAAAACAATCAGGCATGAACTAGAGACTTGCAATGGTGACTACGAGGATGTAGCAAGAAGAAAGATCCCTAGCAGACGATCTGATTGCGTTCGTACAGCAGAATTCCTCGCAAATCTGCAGGAACAGGTGTTGAAGAACCCTGGCATTGGAATTCGGGCTTTGTTCGTGGAGTTGCTAACTGTAGTCAAGCCCTGGATAACAAGGGTAGGCAATGGTAGGCCGTATGTATGGCAGCAGGATTCGGCCCCTTGCCACACCTCTGGGAAAAGTCAAAAATGGTTGTCTGAAAATTTCTACGACTTCACCAGTCCAAATGTTTGGCCTCCAAACTCCCCAGACCTTAACCCCATGGATTATTTTGTATGGGGCGCAGTTGAAAAAGACACCAATCGCACTTCCAGTAATACAAAAGCCCAGTTAATGGATAAAATTAAAACAGTTTTTGCGGCCCTTCCCAGGGAGACTGTAGCATCAGCTTGTTCGAGGTTCCGAAGCAGAATTGAAGCTGTGATCGATGCTAATGGTGGTTATTTTGAGTAAATCTTGTTGATAGTATTGTAATTAACTCTGCCTGTAATGTTTTTTTGTCAATTCATTAAATTTAATAGATACAAAGAAGATTTTCTTTTTCCTTACGAAACTGTCAAATTTATCCCGAACACCCTGTATAATTGACGTTTACCTGATCTTCATTGATTTTCTCTGATTTCTCTGTTTTTCATTTATATTCTTATCATCCCCACCATTTTGCACTGCATCACTCTGTTCAGCTATAATGTCTTCCTCACCTTTGTATCCATCCTTCCACAACCTGCTTCTCAACCCCTCTCTAACTCTTAGTGGTGCTAATTTCGTATGAACCCTGTGTAAACAACAATTGCTTGAAATGACCAACACCAAACCCATTCAAATGCATTCCATCAGCTCTAAAACCATTCTAACTTCCTTTGAATTCATTCCATACATTCACAAATTGAACTCTCTACCTGACACAATTCAGCCATCTTGTAATTTAGTATCACTGCTTTCCTTCTCAGTTTACTACTTTCATATCTGGGCAACAAATTAACCATTTTCCCAATGACACTATTATCCTTCACTTCCTGCAACAACTTCTTCAAATCCCTTTCCACATTCTTTGTCTCATTATTCAAGTTGTTTGTGCCCACCACTACCAGTAATTCTGGCATCCATTCCTTCCTTCTATGCAAAGTGTCTGATATTCATTTTATTATATCACCTGTAAAATGTGTCTTGTGCACTTCATTTTTTACCACATCTTTAATGATTGAGTCTTGTGCACTTCATAAAACAACTCTATCATCCTTAGATACTTGCTTCTTATTATTAACTTCCTTGTCATTTACATCAGTTATGCTCTTCTTTAAACATTCACTTTCCTCCTCTATATATTTAACCCGACTCTTCATTTTCTTTAACTCTATCCTAAGATCTTCCACGTCACTACTATCATTACTGTCGAAAGCACTTCCATCCATTTTCTGAGTATTCCTGGTAACACCGTTCTCATTTTTGGAACATCCTGGCCTTTCGTTGCACTTCTTGCATACTATAATATGTTCCTTTTAATCGTTCAACCTAACACTAAATAAATCTTTAACATTTTTGAATGCATACATAAAACAATTGTCGAATCTTATCTACTGCAAAAAGTCCAGGGAAAACTCAATCTCTGAGTTGAGACCTTCCCTGGTACTGCCATATGCTTCCCAGCTGTACTATGGAGTAATATCTAGAGCTGTAAGAGAAACCTAGTTTTTTGCAGGTAGAGAAA
This sequence comes from Typopeltis vanoorti, assembly GCF_054136105.1. Classification (NCBI taxonomy): domain Eukaryota; kingdom Metazoa; phylum Arthropoda; class Arachnida; order Uropygi; family Thelyphonidae; genus Typopeltis; species Typopeltis vanoorti. The sequence goes on from NC_143550.1 coordinate 80,986,667, forward strand.
GCTATTGGTGTGATGTACTTATGCCAGAAAAGGCTAGAGGGATCAGTCCAAGAAGAGATATCTGATTTTGCATGGAGATCTTGGTATTATCAAAGATGAGAAAGGTGAAGTGTGACCTTTCTTGTGTGAAATGAGATAGAATTATTCTTTGGTGGAAAATGCAGTTGACAAGGGTGTTTTCTTAAATATGCCACTGAAATGTGACAAGGAAACTTGTGTATGGTAGTGATTATGGAAGATCTTGTATCTTCCAATATATGAACACTACATGATTTCTGAAGCAAAAAAGAGAAATGCAGGATACTGTCATGGACAAAACTATTGGTAGGATTTGAAGTTAGTATAAAATGCCATGTATGAATATTATTATTATTATTACGGGTATCTCCATGGAGTCAGTAGACTCATCGCGGGAGACCCAAACTAGCAAAACAATATCTGTCATATCTCTTCTTGAATTCATTTACAGACGAAGAGCTCACAACTAAGTCAGGCAATGAATTCCACTCATTCACCACCCTCCAGGTGGAGTATGGGAGGAGTATGGATAAAAACACAGTGTCCAGTTTTTCTCCACCAATACCAGAATATCCTGCAGAAATGAAGAGCTCCCAAAGAGAAAACTAGCAATTCAGTTGCAAAGGTTGGATGAACAACAATAAAATGGTAAGTTGGTAAGCAAACCTTTGTGCCACACTTCGCAAATGCTTGAAAATATCTATGGTGGCCACTATAGTTTCACTATACTTTGTATAGTTAGTGTCCATAAATAGGTGATGTTGATAAGGAAATCTGCTATTGACAGAGTGGTAGATTATTGTTGTTTTACTCAATAAATGATCCGCTTTTAGGTGGCAATGGAGTTAAGCATTGATGGCATTCTCCATTCTTTTTGACAACACTAAGGTAAGAACACTGGGATAATAGTTTGATGGCTGGCCTTCATTTCGTTCCTTTGGGATGGGGAGAATATTGGCTTGTTTTCATGCTGTAGAGTATAACATGAAAGACTGTAAAGATGATACCGATGGATGTTAATTCTAGAGTACACATTGTAAGCACAGATGGGGAAATATCATCAGAACCAGAGGACTTGCTAGTATCCAGGTTATTCAGGATTCTGATATCTTTCTGATGGAAGATGAGAGGAGTCATGTGGAAAATGTGCACTGGTAATCAGGGTAGGAGTTAGAGGAGAAGAGTAAAGCTGAACGGTTAGCTTTGTCTTTGAGCATGGGCAGAAGTTGAACAGGAGACAAGTTTTCTATACTTGGTTCTTTCCAAGCCTGATTTGGATTTGTTGATGTTCTTTTTGAAGCTGTTGGGTGCAGCCTTGTAGGCTGAATGAGATGCTGGATATTTGGTTTCAAGCCACATGCAATATGATGAATTATTTTTTTTGTACTTACTTACTTAATCTCTTCATTCCATCTGGGAGCATAGGTCTTTCACCACCATTTTCCACCAGACTCTGTTTTTTGCTTCTGCTTTTATTTGATTCCAGTTATTAACATTTGTTATTTCTTTCAGCATTGTTCTTTTCCACGTTTCTCTTGGCTTTCCCCATCTTCTTTTACCCTGTGAGTTCCAATCTAGAGCCTGTTTTACTATTATTTTATCTTCTTTCCTCAAAACATGCCCCAACCACCTCCATTTCCTTTCATGTATCTGTTGCAACATGGGTTTCTGGTCTGTTCTCTGCCATAGTTGTTTGTTTGATATTTGTTTTGGCCAATATATTCCCAGTATCATTCTCAAACACTTGTTTAGGAAGACCTGGACATTGTTAACTATCATTTTGTTTAGCACATTTCTGATTCATAGATTAGTATTGCCTTTACATTTGAGTTAAATATTCTCGTTTCAGTTTTTTTATAAACAAGTTGTTGTTTTTCCAAATATTTCTAAGCTGGTTGAAAGTAGAATAAGCCAACTGTTTCCTTCTATTTATATCTTCAGTAGTTCCTCCTTTTATTGATACTATTGAACCAAGGTATATAAACTGTTCTACTTCTTTAAGTGGTGTTTCTTCTATTGTTAATTGTTTATTTTGCTTTGCATTTATTAAATGAAAATGGAGAGTTACTTATAGACTTTTGTATGTTCAACCAGCTTATAATAGGAGGGAGTCTCTTTCAACATAAAAAAAATATATAAGTGGACATGGATAGCACAAGATAGGAAGACAAAGAACCAAATAGACCACATACTTATAACAAGGAATTGGAGGAAATCACTCCTGGATGTTAGAATTAAAAGAAGAGCCAAGGCATATTCAGATAACTTCTCCTAACAGCTACCATAAAAGTAAAAAAAATTAAAAATAAACAAACAATGAATAATAGGAAGAGGTTTAAAACTGAAAAACTCAAAAACAAAGAGATTAAAAATAAATTTACAACACCTCTACAGGATAAATGGGATAAACTCGATTTAAAAAATAGAGGAGAGAGAGAGAGAGAGAGATAGAATAAAAGAGAAACTGTTACAGACTGGCAAACATGTTGAACAAGAACAACCAGTGCACATTTTCCACATGACTCCTCTCATCTTCCATCAGAAAGATATCAGAATCCTGAATAACCTGGATACTAGCAAGTCCTCTGGTTCTGGTGATATTTCCCCATCTGTGCTTACAATGTGTACTCTAGAATTAACACCCATCGGTATCATCTTTACAGTCTTTCATGTTATACTCTACAGCATGAAAACAAGCCAATATTCTCCCCATCCCAAAGGAACGAAATGAAGTCCAGCCATCAAACTATTATCCCAGTGTTCTTACCTTAGTGTTGTCAAAAAGATATAGAGCAATTAACAAAGAAATAAAAAGAAGTGCAAGAAACAATAAAAGAAAATACATAGAGAATCTAGCACAAGAGGCAGAGGATGCTGCTCTATAAACAACACTAGAAAGTCGTATGATATAACAAGGAAATTAAGTGGAAAAAGAAATAAATGGATAGTTCCCATATGCAATAAAGAAGAAAACTATTATTAAATGAAAAAGAACAGATAAATGGATGGGTAGAATTCTTCTCGGAGAAATTTCAAGAAATGACTGATGGTAACTAGAGCCTAGAATTAAACGAACAAAATGCATCATTGGATATAAATTTGAATGAAATGGCAAAAATAGAAATTACAAAAGCAATAACTCAAATCAAAACAGATGAAGCGCTGGGAGCAGATAACATACCAGGTGATATACTAAAAGCAAATCCAAAACTTATAGCAGAGGTATTATATCCCTTACTAAATGAGATATGGCAGAAAGAAGAATGGCCTAAGGCAGTGCTTCCCAAACTGTGGGCCAAGGCCCCCTTGGGAGCCATTATTTGTGTTGAGGGGGACTGTGAAAACAAATTTAAAATGTTTTAAGACTAAGTGGCACATTTGACATGGAACACTTAGTCTTCCATGTCAAATGTGTATGTAAGATGCTAAAAATGTAATATTTGCATTTTATTTTTGCAATATTCGCTGTGTATGTTTTGTATTGAATATGAATACAATAAATATTATAATAATATATGTCTGTATTACGATTTTTTTTCAATGGGGGGGGGGCATGAAATATTTTAATTTCTCCAAAGGGGTCTTGACATCCATAACTTTGGGAAGCACTGGCCTAAGGAATGGAATACTGGATTACTGGTTAAATTATCCAAAAAAGAGAACCTATCTGAATGCAAAAATTGGAGAGGTATAACATTGCTGAGTGTTATAAGTAAAATACTAGCAAGGATAATATTAGAAAGAATCAAAAGAGAAACAGAAAAACAACTAAGACCAGAATAGGCAGGTTTAGAGCCAATAGATCATGCAATGACCACATGGCTACTTTACGAATGATCATAGAACAATCATTGGAATGGCAGGCAAGCTTATACAATCATACCCCGAAGTTACGCGGTAGGTGGGACCAACAAAAAGTGCGTGTCGAATTCGCGTAACTCAGGTATAATTTTGCATACAAACATAGAAAATATTAGTTAATTGGGACCAAAGGTTTACAAAAACACCTATATTTTTTAAGAAATATAATCATAATTGTAGTTTTGCATACATAAAAAAAAGAAAGTTATTTTGATGTCAATGGTTTCATAAAATCTAATAGATTTGTCTGATGGCATAATGTCTTTTTCTTGTCACGCAAAATTTCTTCATAGCAAGCTAATGATTTTTTTATTCCTTACCTTGTGGCTACAATTCGTCCCTCGTTAAAAATCTATGTCCTCCAAAATCTGTAAACCTTTCTTTTATGATTGTTCTTACTGTGGATTCCTGCAGATCAAACTTCTTTGCTAGCTCACAAATTTTCATTCCACCTTCAAAATCCTTAATAATGTTGAGTTTTGTTTCCAAAGTCAATGTTTTTCTTTTCTTGCTAGCTGTAGAAGAATCGGACTTGCTTCCTTTGGACGACATTATATTTTTATGTGATAAAATTTTTATCAAGAACATAACATTAAACAATTGCAAGGTTTGTAGACTATAAAAATCGTGTATGAATGGAGATCACGCGAAACACGGCAGTGCTTGTTCACGGCATGTGCGACACTGGCAAATGCGGCCAGTGCCGGAAAGATATGATTAGTGGTGAGGATTGAAGCGGGACGGGAATACGTACATATATGAAACCGCGTAACTCCGGATTCACGTAAGTCGGGGAATGACTGTATTTAAATTTTATCGATTTTGAACATGCTTTCAACAGTATAAACAGATCTTGCCTTTGGAAATTACTTAGACATTATGGACTCCCAGAAAAAAAAAAAAAAGAAATATTCAAAAAATGTATGAAGATTTCGAAATTAAAGTAATACATGGAAATACCCTCTCAGAACCATTTTAAGCAAAGACAGGAGTAAGGCAAGGTTGTATACTCTCCCCTACTATGTTTTTAATTATCATAGACTGGGTGATGAGAAAAGTATCATATGGAAATACAGGATTACAATGGTTACTTCAAAACCAACTCCATGATCCAGATTTTGCAGATGATATCTGCTTACTTTCACAGAAACACCAACATAGAACAAAAAACAACAACACTTGTAGAAACAGCCAAAAAAGTTGGTCTTAGGATAAATAAAAATAAAACAATGTTGATGAAAATAAAATTTTCCTGTACTGCCTTGGTACATTATTTCAGCTATTCAGTTGAAGAAGGCATCTGAGGAGCAAAAGCAGTAGTCGGTCCAAGGAATGGAGGAGTAGAAATTATATAGCTCATTCCATTTAGCATTACTGTAGTGCCAGGACACTAGACTAAACTTGCTGGATGAATGAAGGGTACAGTGGGAAAGGAGACTTGAATGATGTTAAAATATGAGTTATCAAGAGGAGAGCATACATCTATTATTATTACTATCACAAGACCTCCGTGGAGCCAAAAGACACATCATGGAGATCCCACTATTATACACACACAGCTCATCAAATTGTGCCTTAAATGTCACTATCTTTGCACTCAACACTTTCTCGGGCAATACATTCCAATCACCCACCACTCTCCATGCAAAAAACCTACTCCCTAATCCCACTATTCATATATAGATTCCAGAAAAGGCTTCTTGTTCACTGTTTTATCCCCAAACAACACCACCATTTTATAGAATGGTGTGTAATCACCATTCTATGAATTTCCTCAATCTTTCTTCATACTCAACATTTCAGAGACCAAAGACTATCTTAGTTGATTGTCTCTGGACCCTTTCCAATATCTTTTAATTCCTTTGAAATCCAAGTGATCAAATATGTATACAGTAATCTATGTGGCCTGATGAAGGTGGCCTTATATAAAGGAACCATAAATCTCCTTACTTCAACAAATTAGTATCCTCCACATCACTGCCATGTTCTCTTCTGCTGTCCTCACAAATTTAGTAACAAGCCCCCTAAATTTTAGGTTCTTATCTACTATCATTCCCGGATCCTTACCTCCTCCACTTCATCTAAGATATTCCCACTAGTTATATGCCCTGCATCCAATGTTTGCTTCCCAGATTTTAAAACCTTACACTTTGCAACACTGAATTGTCAATCCCACTCACTCGGTCATTCATTTCAGTGTTTTGAAAATACCACATTTAAAAAAATTATAGGTCTACTTCAATAGTATGACAGAAGCAAACTGAAAAGGAGGGTCAGGATTGCAAATGAGTCAGAGAGGTTGTGCAGGAAGATACTGGTGGGCAATTTGTAAATATATGAACTGAATCTGATGGATGGAAGTATTTATACATAACTGACTAATGGATTACATTGGATTTTGAAGTTAAGTGTCCTGAGAAAATGTTGGTCAATGAGTGTGTCGAAATGCAAAGTTAAGGGAAACTATGGAGAATCAAATGAAAATGCATGCAGGAATCTTGAGGTGGGTGAGTGAGTGTGGGACTGATAAAGAAATTCTGAATGTAGCTACTCAAGTAATGAATTTCAATGAGTCAATATAAAGTGTAACGGGAGTAGCACCCCCCCCCCAGGGGGATACATCAAGTTTATGTGCTAATGCCAGAAGCACCAAGAATAACAGGGAGGAGTTTCTGGCATTTGTTGCAGCAACCTGGCCAAAAAAGTTAGAAGCATTATTATTATTACCACAAGACCTCATGGAGTCAAAGACTCAGCATTAGTGAGACTTAGTTGACAAATTATGATGTTGTTACAAGAATATAAGATGAGAGGGTACAGCATTTTCAGGGAGAATGGAGAGAAAACAGGATGAAGGGAAAAGTGTGATGATGACAGTCAAACTGTAGTCAAAAAGAATAGGAGGTTAGCAGGAGGCAAAGATGTGGAAGGCAATGTATTTGAAACTATCAGTTGTGAGATAGAAGACAACAGTACAAAATATATATTATTATTATTATTATTATTATTAAGAGAGATCTCCAGGGAGTCAGAGACTCATCGAGTGAGGCCACATACTACACACACTAGCTATCATACTTATTCTTGAATTCATTCACATTGCTTGCACTCACAACATCCAGTGGCAATCCATTCCAATCATGCACCACCCTCTGATAGAAAAATCTAGCCCTCACACCTTTCTTGGCAGCTTTCATTCTCAGCTTCCAAGGATGCCCTCTCGTCCTTTCCCCACCCTCCATAAATTGAAAAATTCCATTAATTGAAATCCTTTATGACCCTTTCATTAGTTTGTAGGTCTCAATCATATCACCTCTCTTTCTCCTGTTTGCTAGTGTCTGCAATCTACAAATTCTCAATATGTCTTCATAATCAATATTCCACAATCCTGATATCATTTTTAACACTCTCCTTTGTACTCTCTCCAATATATCAGAATCGCAATGGAAACCAGGAGACTAAGCCTGTGCACAATAGTCCAAGTGAGTTCCTATCAAGGCCTTGTAAAGAGGCAAACTAACATCCTTATCTTTACATATGAACGTTATCTTTACATGTGAAATATATTAGGCAAGGGGTGCAAGGAATGATGTGGTTGACATACATTGACAAATGAGCATAATGAGTGCTGGATAAGTAATTATTATGAGGGACTTCAACTGTGGGGACCTAGTTAGGATGAGGAAAGGTCAACATAGGGAAGGAAGTGGAATTTATATAGTTACCCTTAGTTCCCGACTTCCCTCACATCCTGCATAATCTATCCCACTCAATTTCAGAAGAGAGCTACATCATCATTTGCTCATTACTCCACTCACCAACCAAGAGACTGCAGATTGAAATCCACCATGGACATGGATGTTTATGATTGTCTTTAGGTGGAAGATGAATTTCATCACCAGGTGTGAGACCACTTCCTCACTTATGAGAAGACTGAAGTGGCTTGAGAAATTTCCATGTTTGGTCTATAAAATAGGGTTTCTGAACTAGGTAAAAATAAAAATAAATAATATCATGATGAGTCTTATGACTCCATGGAGGTCAAGAAAATAATAATAATAATAACAAAATAGTTTCCCTGGCTACATTTTTGAATTCTCAGTGAACAACTAGGTACATTTTCTTAGGACACCTAACTTCAAATCCATTCAAATAGAAACCCCTAATATACATTCTTTCATCCATGAAACTCGCTCTGCACACACACACATGCCATTCCTTCTGCACAACCTATGCATTGACTCATTTGCGATCATGGCTCTTCTTTTCAACTTGCCTGTATCTTAACCTCTTGTTTACACATGGCTGACCTTTGTTACCTTTTCTTTTGTGTGTGTTAGTCAGATATTAAAAAAAAAAAAAAAAAAAAAAACTTCACACTCTTTTCATTAGCTTGTCCCAGCAACCATTTCATGTTTTTTCACATACTATATTTGTCACCTGCAGGATCATTGCATCTACCAATATATTCATCTTTTTCACTTTCCCTCTCTACACCCTGACAGCATCACTAATATCTGTAACATTTGCCCCAGGTTATCATGATTTCATCACACTCTCCTCAGGCACTGCTATTATCACTGAGTTTTCATACAAAACTTTCTCCTTACACTCCCTCTATTTGCAGATTTAACTGCTCTGTTGTACTATTAAGTTTTTATGAAGCTAGCTTACTTGGCAGTGACAGGTCAATGAGCTTTAACACACTGAGGAAAGAAGAATGAAGAAGATAATGATTGCAGTGTACTACCATTTGATAAATCACATACCAGTGTTTTTTTTTTATATTGATGTCACTGAGATATTTATATATTTATGAGCTTTGAGCACTAATATAATAAATGTAAAAAAAAAAAAAACTATTATATATAAAATAGTAAAAATCCATAAATTATTTTAATTCTATTTAACCAATGACCACAATTTACAAAATTAAAATTAAAAAACAAATTTCTGCTTATCAATACTGAGTACATGGACAGCCAGTTGAAATTCTGATGTCAGTTTGAACTCTGCATGTGATGCTGCATCTTGTTCTTTGATGATACTGAGTTTATTTCAAATGGAGCCAACAGTTCTAAAACTTCTATTTATGAGTTTATGAAAATCCATATAAGAGAACAGAAAGTAATTTCTAACATAGTTTTTAAAAACGTGTCATCATTAGTGACCAGCTGATTGAACTATGCATTTTTTAAGCAGTTCATTTCAGAATGAACTGTAGCCTTCTTAGTGAATTTCTCTGCAAACGTAAATAAAGACACACTTTCAGCATGATGTGTCATCCCTATATTTCAACAGGAACCATTTAAATTACACATTTGTCAGAAGTAAAATAAAGATTTCTTTATAATTAATTAAATGAAATCAAAAATATATCCGAATAATATCTCATTCCATTATTACAGTTGATTACTATTGATTAAATTAATTTGAATTACTATTATTATTATTCGGAGGACACTTACAACTGTCTCAACCACTACACTGAACCTCTACTATGAATCATCTCCATCAACACCATCTACCGCCCACCTCCACCACTACCACAGCTAGTATTTACTACAGTGTATTATCGTGGCTTTCTTCCACCGTATTCTATGGCAGGTATCCAGCGCATGGTCAGCAAGACCAGAGTGACTGTATTGGTGAAACCGGATGTAGTCCTTGTGTTCTGAAATTCTGATATTTGCTGTCCTGCCTGTTTGACCAAAGTAGGACAGCTTACAGCTGCAAGGGACCTGGTATACACCAGGTAGGTCGGGGGGGGGGGGGGGGTTGGTCTTTAGTAAAGCAGATAAGGGATGCCAATTTTTTATATGGTCTGTAACAAGAAGTCATGTTTTTTTAGGATTTTTGTAAATTTTTCTGAGATGCCTTGGATATAGCTAGTGGGATTGAATGTGATGGGTATAATGCGTTCAGGAATGATACAGAGAATAAAATGGAGGGAGGAGTATTGTTGATGATAGCTGATGAGCTACAGCCAAGGAGAATAGAAGTTGAATTGCAGGATAGAGAAAAGAGCACATTTGAGGCCATTTGGTGTGAGATTGTGGCTAGCAGAACTAAATATACAATTGGGTGCTGCTATAGACCAGGTGATGGAAAAGATGGTGGTGACAGTATGCACAAACAAATAGAAGAAATGAGTGGAAGGAGGGTGATTATTATGGGAGATTTCAACTATGGTCGCATTGATTGGAGTGAGGAGAGGACACACGGGAGGAAGGAATTGGATTTTATGCAGTTATTAAGGGATAACTATCTGCGACAGCATGTAATGGAAAATACTAGGGGTCAGAGAGTGCTTGACCTAGTAATTACATCTGAGGAATTGGCTGTAACAAATATGACCACACTGCCACCAATCGGTGAGAGTGATCATAGGGTCTTGACTTGGGAGGTGGCCAAAGGTGTAGAATTTTCAATTAAGACAGGGTACCTATGGAATTATTGGGCTGGAAAGTATGACAAGCTTAGGAGTTTGATTGGTTCAGTGCCACAGCATGTACAACTGCAAGGTCTAGAAGTCGATAGTGAATGGGAGGTAGTTAAGAAGCGTTTGCATGAAGCAATGGCTGACTGTATACCTAGAGTCCGAATAATAAATCAACTAGGGATTAAATTGATGAATAACACCATTAAGCTTGAGCTGCAAAAAAAGAAACAACTATGGAGGGAATTTAAGGAGAAAGATGACCAGCAGGCACACGAACGGTATAAAGCGCAGGCCAGAAGGGTAACGAGTGTGGTAAGAAAAGCAAAGAAGGATTACGAAAGAACATTGGCCATGCAGGCTAAAGAGAATCCTAAACGGTTTTTTAGATATGTAGCAATTAAAAGGAAAAATGTACATGGCAGAATGATTTTAAAGAATGCCGATGGTAGGGAGGTAACTGAATCAGTTGACTTACTGATTGAGCACTTTGCAAGAATATATCATCCAGGTGGTGACATTGCTGAAACGAATGTACCAATAGATTATACGGTTGTGGTGAATGAAGCGTAGGTGAGTAGTCTATTGCATAACCTCAATGTCAATACATCTGCGGGATTGGATGGTATAACAGCTCGTGTTGTATGAGAAGCAGCTAAAGAATTGTCAGTACCCTTGACCATTTTGTTTAATTTGAGTCTCGGGTCTGGGTTAGTCCTGAGGGGGTGGAAGGAGGGGAAAATAGTTCCACTGCATAAAGGTGGTTCCAAGACTGCTGTTGTAAATTACCGACCGATTAGCATATCAGGAATCATTGTCAAGGTCTTAGAGAAATTAGTCAAGAAAAGAATACAGGATTGGATAGATGAAAATGGGATATTGTATGGGGGACAACATGGTTTTGTGAAGGGTAGATCATGCATCAGTAACTTGCTCACGTTTTATAACACAGTGACGGCTGAACTGGATAGGGGTAATGGGTTTACAGTGATACTACTGGACCTTGCCAAGGCCTTTGACAGGATACCATATGGAACCGTAATCAGTAAACTGGAGCAGATGGGGATAGATATAGGGTTGGTAAGATGGATAGGAGGGTGGTTGAAGGAGAGATACCAGAGAGTGGTTTATTCAGGAGTGGAGTCAAAAAGACGTCTTGTGACTAGTGGAGTGCCGCAGGGCTCTGTTCTTGGACCACTGCTTTTCGATTTGTTAATCAATGATATTGGAAAGGATTTGAGAGGAAGTGTTCACTTGTTTGCTGATGATGCAAAGTTGGGTAGAGCAATTGTGAGTGCACAGGATGTCAAAATTTTACAGGATGATTTGGATAGTTTGGAGGACTGGGCTAGGAAAAATGGATGTCAGTTTAATGTGGCAAAGTGTAAGGTTATGCCCTTTGGGGTGAAAAGAATAGCAGCAGTATATCGCATTGGTGGAACCGTACTCCAGGAGATTGATGAGGCCAGGGATTTGGAAGTGCTGGCGGATAGGGAGTTGAAGTTTAGGGGGCACATTGCAAAAGTGACTAAAACAGCTCACCAAATCACTTGGCTTATGAAAAATACTTTAACATGCAGAGACAAACAAGCTGTTGTTCCTCTGTATCGAGCCTTGATAAGACCCCATCTGGACTTCTGTGCCCAATTATGGGCACCAGGGTTTCTTCGTGATGGGGAGGAAGTGGAGAGGGTCCAGAGACGAGTGACCAAGATGATAGCAGGACTGTGGAATGAACCTTATGAGAATAGGTTGAGAATTTGTGGGTTGCAGAAATTAGACGATAGGCGAAGGAGGGGTGATATGATTGAGACATTCAAATTACTGAAGGGTTTTTATAAGATTGATCCAGAAGATATTTTTGAAAATATGACTGGTGGTGGGAGGACTAGGGGCCATGCATGGAAGCTGGGCAAGAGCGTGGTTGACAAGGGTGTTAGAGCTAGGTTTTTTACTTGGAGAGTGGTGAATGAGTGGAATAAACTTCCAGAGTCTGTTGTGGGTGCTACGACCGTGAATGAATGAGTTTAAGGCAAGATATGATAGATACTGTGTGAATGTTGAATAGTTGTTCCAGACATGATGTTATGGCCTCCCTCGATGAGTCTGTCGACTATTTGGAGTTTCCCGGAACAATAATAATAATAATAATAATAATATAGGGTATGGTGATGGATTTAGATAATCCTTGAGGGGGGGGGAGGGTTACTGGTTTCAATATTTTTTGGATTTTTTGGGAAAAGTAGCCATTGGCTTGTTTCTGTGGTTAAGGAATTTAAACAGATAAGTTTAGCCCTGTTCTGTACTGTCTTAATGACTCCATATTGTTGTGAGGAGAGGTGATGGGATTGTTGGTGAATGTATCTGCCTATATGAGTGGGTTTTCTATAGACTGAGAAAACCAAGGTTCCATCAGGCTGGCGGGTGACTAGTGTGTCTAAGAAAGAAAGGCAGTTGTTTTTTTCTTCTTCCAGGTGAATTTGATTCTTGGGGTGTTGGTTGTTTAAATGTGTTAGGAAGGAGAGGAGTGCATCGGAGCCATGTGGCCAAATAGCGAACACATCATCAACATAGCGAAGCCAAATGGTTGGTTTTTGTAGGGCAGAGTTTAAGGCTTTCTCTTCAAAAGTCTCCATATAAAAGTTGGCCAAGAGTGGAGATAGTAGAGAACCCATGGCTGTCCCCTCTATTTGTTTGTAGAATTTTCCTTGCCAAACAAAGTAGCCTGAGTTCATTGTGAACTGAAATAGGGCAGTGATATCGGGAGGAAATTTAGCTTGAATTAGCTCTAAGGATTCTTTGAGTGGGACATTTGTGAATAAGAAGGAGACATCAAAACTGACCATTATGTCAGTGTGTTTGAGTACAAGGTTTTCTATGCTGGCTTTGAAGTGGGCTGAGTTTTTTTATGTGTGAAGGTGTGTTGCCAATATAGTGTGAGAGCTTTGGCCAAATGTTTAGCTAGTTTGTATGTGGGAGAATCAATGCCATCTACTATGGGACATAATGGCACATTTTCCTTATGTATTTTTGGAAGTCCATAAATACAAGGGGGGGGGGGGGGCATGGAGTTATATGGTTATAATTTGTTAGTGATTTCCACAGGCCAAGAAGTGACCTTCTTAAGGAGCCTGTGGAGTTTTCTAATTTGTGAGTTCGTGGGTCTCGTTATTAAGTTTCTTGAAAATGGCAACGTGACGTTGCCGAAATATTGAAGTATATTAAAATTTATTTTTAATGTATATCCTAGTTGATGTTGTAATTTCCTTAAATTATTTAGTAAAAAATGAATAACCAACATCTAAGCCTTTCCACGAGAATTACGATAATCCATGGGGATGATATCGCACATAAAGCACACCATTACGGTAAAATGAAGTTAAAGCTATCAAGAAAACCGAATTGTCTCGTCTTCCATAAACGCTGCTGGGATAACCAGGTAGTTCCTAACTGTGTGAAATTCAAGCACCGTTTCTCTTCGCAAAAGGCTCTTCGTATTTATAACCGTGCCAGCCAAGCCTTGCTCAGGGAACAAATTGCCACGACTCGCCGTTACCTAAATGATGCTAACTTAGCTATCCAGGCACTGGAAGATGACCTTTCAAGCACCTTAAGCCATGAAATTTGGTCTATTTTATACGACATCTTGTGCACTGCAGCAGAGAAAGAATTTAAAAAAGTATGAGATTAACAAATGAAAAAATTTGAAAATTTAAAAAAGAACTCGATCTCAAAACCACAACTTCCTACCGAAACGGTAGTCAACCTTTCGTTATTTACTGTGAAACCTGAAGCACTCAACGCCCTCGCACATGGCCACAATTTTGCCATTGTGCCCAGAAGAATACCTGCTGAAGATATTATGATACAAATTGAATGAATACGACATCTTCCAAACCACCTAGCCAACGATATTAGACTGGATGTGGCTTGTGTTCTGACCAAAGCTAAACCACCGAAAGCCAACATGCCCAGTAAAGAAATTAAATCTCTACTAGAATTAAAGAAAAACAAGAAAATCATAATCGCCAAAGCTGATAAAGGGAACGCCACAGTATTGCTTAACCAAAAGGATTACACAGGTAAGCTGAAAGCTCTATTGTTAGATTGGGCTACTTACCTCCCTATCGAGTACAATCCCACCAACTCACAAATTAGAAAACTCCACAGGCTCCTTAAGAAGAAGGTCACTTCTTGGCCTGTGGAAATCACTAACAAATTATACCATTTAACTCCCCCCCCCCTTCCCCGTATATATGGACTACCAAAAATACATAAGGGAAATGTGCCATTACATCCCATAGTGGATGGCATTGATCCTCCCACATACAAACTAGCTAAACATTTGGCCAAGGCTTTCTCACACTATACTGGCAACACACCTTCACACATAAAAAAACTCAGCCCACTTCAAAGCCAGCATAGAATACCTTACATTCAAACACTGACTTAATGGTCAGTTTTGATGTATTCTCTTTATTCACAAATGTCCTACTCAAAGAATCCTTAGAGATAATCCAAGCTAAATTTCCTCCCGATATCACAGCCCTATTTCAGTTCACAATGAACTCAGCTATTTTGTTTGGCAAGGAAAATTCTACAAACAGATAGAGGGGACAGCCATGGGTTCTCCACTCTCCCCACCCTTGGCCAACTTTTATATGGAGACTTTTGAAGAGAAAGCCTTAAACTCTTCCCCGCAAAAACGAACCATTTGGCTTTGCTATGTTGATGATGTGTTTGCTATTTGGTAACATGGATCTGATGCACTCCTCTCCTTCCTAACACATTTAAACAACCAACATCCCAGAATCAAATTCACCCTGGAAGAAGAAAAAAACAACTGCCTTCCTTTCTTAGACACACTAGTCACCCGCCAGCCTGATGGACCTTGGTTTTCTCAGTCTATAGAAAACCCACCAATACAGGCAGATACATTCACTAACAATCCCACCACCTCTCCTCGCAACAATATGGAGTCATTAAGACACTACACAACAGGGCTAAACTTATCTGTTCAAATGACAATGCCCTAACCACAGAACTAAACCACATTCTCAACACTTTCTCAGCCAATGGCTATCCCCCCCAAAAAAAATCCAAAAAATATTGAAACCAGTAACCCCCCCCACAACAAGGATTACTCTAAATCCATCACCATACCCTATCTGAGGCACCTCGGAAAAAATTACAAAAATCTTAAAAAAAACATGACAACTTGTTACAGACCATATAAAAAATTGGCATCCCTTATCCGCTCTACTAAAGACCAACCTCCCCCCCTAGACCTACCTGGTGTATACCAGGTCCCTTGCAGCTGTAAGCTGTCCTACATTGGCCAAACAGGCAGGACAGCAAATATCAGAATTTCAGAACACAAGGACTACATCCGGTTTCACCAATACAGCCACTCTGGTCTTGCTGACCATGCGCTGGATACCTGCCATCGCATACGGTGGAAGAAAGCCACGATAATACACTGTAGTAAATACAAATATGAAAGGCTTTTCATGGAATCAGCTTCAGCCCTAAGAAACAATCCAAACCTCAACAAATTTGGCTGCATGAGACTGCCTCAAATTTGGGAAACCTACATCAGAAGATCTTCAGCCCAATTGCCCAAGAATACCAACATTGCCCACTAGGGGGGCACTATCAGGACTTTAGGAGAAATAATAGCTTCCTGCTTCTTCCTCACTTACTGTTTGCTGTGCCTGCGTGCACGTGTCTTTTTCTTAAGCTTCTTGAAAATGGCAACGTGATGTTGCCGAAATATTGAAGTATATTAAAACTTATCTTAATGTATATCCTAGTTGACGTTGTAATTTCCTTAAATTAGTTAGTAAAAAACAAAGTATCTTCATTTAATGGCATTTACTGAAAGGCAACCATATGCAATTCTCCAAGCAAGATCCCTGAAAGTCCAAAGCCTCCATGTTTCTTTGATAGTTGAAGAAATTCCTTTCCAATCTTGGTAAGGAATCAGTAAATCTAGGTAAAAATCAGTCTGTTACATGTCAATACTCCAACATTATCAGATCTATCTTCTAAGGCACTTTTTACCATATCAATTCACCTATATTTTGATCTTCCTCTGGGTCGTTTTCCTGCCAACCTGGCAGAGAACACTTGTTTTGCTAATCTTTCCTTGCCCATTCTGTTTAAGTAATCATACCACCTTAGATTAGCTCTGCTAATGCATTCCTGGATACGGACAATGCCAAGTTCTTTCCTAATATCCCCGTTTTTAATATGATATTGCCATTAATGCAATCTGTTCACGCCTATAATCTTTCTCAGGACTCTCAGGACTTTCCCAACTCTCAGATCCATCAGATCCATTAACGATATAGGGAAAGATCTAAGAGGAACGGCTCATTTGTTCGCTGACGATGCAAAGTTGGGCAGGGCAATAGTGAATGCAGAAGCTGTCAAAATCTTGCAGGATGATTTGGATAGTTTGGAGTTCTGGGCTAAGGAAAATGGATGTCAATTTAATGTGACAAAATGTAAGGTTATGTATTTTTGGGGTGAAAAGATTAGCAGCAGTATACCACATTGGTGGAACTGTATTCCAGGAGATTGATGAGGCCAGGGACTTGGGAGTGTTGGTGGATACGGAGATGAAGTTTAGGGGACACATTGCAAAAGTGGCTAAATCAGCTCATCAAATCACTTGGTTGCTGAAAATTACTTTGACAAGCAGAGACAAGCAAGTTATTGTACCTCTGTACCGAGCCTTGATAAGACCTCATCTCGACTACTGTGCCCATATTTGGTCACCTAGGTTTCTTCTTGATGGGGAGGAGGTGGAGAGGATCCAGAGGAGAGTGACCAAGATGATAGCGGGTCCGTGGAATGAACCTTATGAGAATAGGTTGAAGATTTGTGGGTTACAGAAACTGGTTGATAGGCAGAAAAGGGGAGATATGATTGAGACATTCATTTTGCTGAAGGGTTTCTATAGGATTAATTCAGAGGATATTTTTGAGAACATCTATGGAAGCTGGGCAACGGTGTGGTTAGCAAGGGTGTTAGAGCTGGGTTCTTTACTTTTAGAGTAGTAAATGAGTGGAATAAGCTGCCAGAGTCTGTTGTGGGTGCTATGACAGTGAATGAGTTCAAGGCAAGGTATGATAGATACTGTGAGAATGTCGAATTGTTGTGTGGACATGATGTTTAGGGCCTCCCTCGATGAATGTAAGGACTCCCTGGAGTTGCCTGTAATAACAGTAATAATAATAATAATAGTAATAAGTTAAAACTGGCTTGAATACTGTCTTGAATACAGCTAATTTCTCTCTTATTCCATATAAATTTATTCAGTTGACTTCCTACCATACCAGCTTTGTTGATTCTGTTGTCTATTACGGTAAATATTTCCATATTTACCATATTTGCCAGTGAATAAGACATACCGGCCTCCAAGATGCACCCCTTTTTTTGTACACATTTTTTATGAAAAAAAACTTTATCACTGAATATTACAATGAATTTACAGTATTTCAAATATAAAGTAATAAGTAGGTTTACTGTCAACAAATACTTAATCTAACTAGGAAAGAGTATCCACCTTTTAATCTTCTTCGTCAAAACCCAGAAATTCATCTACAGAGCGAAATGAAGAGACACTTGAAACTCTTCTGAATCAGAATCTGAGTACTCATACAACAAATTGTCCTTTGTACCATCCAGTGCATTACTAATGCCAAACTTCTTAAATGATTTAACCACTGTCTCTCAGTTTTACCAGCATCCCATGAAGCTTTGACCCACTCACAAAATTGCGAAATGCTAGGCCTATTCCTTCTTTAGAGAAAATTTAATGGCAGAACTTTATCACCATTCACAACATCTGCGATATCAGTTGGAAAGTTTAAACGAACAGGAACACAGCTGTGATTGTCGATGTCAGCGCATACGCATCCACTGAACTCTATGTAATTGGAATGTTCTCACACACCGCAAGAAAGCAAGAAAGAAATCGCGTAACTCGGAACAGAGAAAATTTCAGAAATGAAAATAATAAAAAGCTGAGTATCAACATATAAGATGCACCCTGTTTTTCAAACCTATTTTGAAAGAAAAAAAAAGTGCGTCTTATATGCCGCCAAATACGGTAATTTACCATCTTCACTAAAAATTGTGCCTAAGTAGCTGAAATGTTTCACTTGTTCTATAAGTTCTCCATTCACAATGCAGTTGATATTTTCAATGTTTCTGTCTATTTTCAATTTCTTTGTCTTGTTATTGCTGACCTTCACACCATATCTATTACAACAGTTATTCAATTTAGTGAGGGAATCTTGCAGACTTGTAGCAAATTTATTTAGAAGTATAACATCGTCCACATAAAGCAAAAAGCTGACATTAACATTTCCAATTTTGAAATCAGGTTTAACATCACTTTCCTTCATAATGTAATAAATATAAATAATGAATAACAGAGGGGATAATGTACATCCTTGTCTGACACTAGATTTAACATTAAACCATCTTCCTGTATTTCCTTCAATTCTAACTGCTGACTTACAACTCAAATAAAGACTAAGTATTGCTTGATATAATGCTCCACTGGCACCATATAACTGTAGTGTATTGAATAGCTCTCTCTTGGTCATATGCCTTTTTCAGATCTACAAAACCTAAATACAGATCTTTGTTATATTCCCATGATTTCTCAACTATTTGTCATAAAGTGAAGATTGGATTGTGACAGCCTCTATTTGATCTGAATCCAGCTTGTTCTTCACCAAGCTTTTCTTCCAGAATTCTTCTAACTGTTTCTCAAGTATACTTGCGTAAATCTTACCAGGAACACTCAGTAGAGAAATACCTCTGTAATTCTCACATTCAGTTTT
Source organism: Typopeltis vanoorti (assembly GCF_054136105.1). Classification (NCBI taxonomy): domain Eukaryota; kingdom Metazoa; phylum Arthropoda; class Arachnida; order Uropygi; family Thelyphonidae; genus Typopeltis; species Typopeltis vanoorti. Next base: position 81,005,846 of record NC_143550.1, read on the forward strand.
ATTTCCCTTTTTATATATGGGTACTATGAGAGCTCTACTCCAATCATCTGGAATTTGTCCCTTGTCCAGGCCTTCTGAATTATGCAATGCAGTCACTGTAAGACTTTTATACCTCCATACTTCAGCATTTCTGGTTGAATATCAGCTACTCCTGCTGCCTTTCCACATTTCAGGCTTTTGATGGCTTTTTCTACTTCTAGTATGGATATGTATTTCTGATTGCATGCCTGCTGAGTATTTTTACCACTGTGCTGTCATAACTGCTTGTTTCATTTAGCAATTTTTCAAAGTAATTACTCCATACATCAAGGATATCTTTTTCTCCAGTTTTCATGTCACCTTTTTCATCTCTAATTCCTTTTACAGCACTCTTTCCTCCATTTCTGAGTTTTTCAGTCTTTAACGATGGTTAAAGACTGGTGGGATCCTCAATACTTTCTGCATATTTTATAGTATTATCCGCATTGATGTGGTACCCAGTCTTTTTGGACAGACAACCATGGTCAGGAAGGAAACAAAAAATGCATGTGATATGGATAATCCAAAAATGCATTAGCATAGTATGCCCTTGGATAATGATAATTTCAGCAGATAAAGAAAAGTTAAGTTAATGAACAATTTTATTTTAAATGATATGAAACATACTTGGAAGCAGAAGCCCTGCACAATCCTGATAACTGTAACATAACAGATGGTTTGATTTTAAATAAATTTTGGGCACCACTATATCATCTTGTCAGTACAGAAGCAATTATGAAAGAGTTACATAATGGATAATCCAAAAGTACATTAACATAGGATAAAGATAATTTCCAGAGACAATTTTTTTCAACACATGCATCTTTCAGATGCCTAGATAATGCTAACTTGAGCTAGAGAAACATTATTATACAAATATTTAGTTTAGTTATTAAATTATTTCATTCTTGATAATGCAGTTATCTTTCCAGAAAACTCTGATATGAGTGATTTCAAAAACTACAGAAATCTGAATTTGAAAATTCATCTTTTATTAGTATATTTTTAACTTCCATTTGTCAGACAGCTGTTTCTAGCTTAATGGTCTTCTTCAACAACAGGTAAGAATGGCATTGCATTCTTAAGCATAGCAAACAATGAGTATCTATGAAAAAATGCTTTATACTCCTATGACAGCAAAAGCCTTATGATGAAAAAATAAAATATAATAGCAGAATATAAAACCTAAAGGCTTCAATTTGGCATAATTAAGTTATTGATGTGAGGGATATTTATGATACAGAGGATGATGATATGCATTGCCAAATTACCCTGATGGGTACTAAATGAGTGAACATTATGAGTGACTAATTATCTACAAATTGATTGGGTAGAAGAGAAATCTCAAAATAAGAATGAAGCAGAATTTATTGAGTTCTTGTGGGACAACTTTCTCAAGCAGCATGTGAAAGAAGGTACTCAAGGTGAAAGAGTGTTAGTTTTCTTCACACCATCAGAAGGGATCTCTGTTAAGAATATAACTATTTTATTACCAGTTGGTGACAGTGTTCATATTGTATGTGCCTGAGAAGTAGCTAATTATATTCATGTTCCAATTAAAATGAGTTACATGCTGAACTACAAGCAGAAAATTATTACCAACTTAGGAGAATACTATCTTTGGTCCCATGGTATCAGTAACTAAATGGGAAAGATATCAGTAACACATGGGAATCTTTGAAAGAATGCTTAAATGTGGCAGTATCAGAATGTATCCCTAGAGCTTGAAGAACAGATAGAGTGGGAGTGAAATGGATATGCAACATTGTTAAGCAAGATATCCATAAGAAAAAAGATCATGTGAAAGGAAAATCATGAGAATAAGAGTGAGAAGAGTTATGAAATATAGAAAGTGCAGGCCAGAAAAGTAATAAGTATTGTGTAGAAAGCTAAACTGGAGTATGAAAAGAAATTGGTTATGCAAACTGAAAGCAATCTAAAATAATTTTACTATTATGCTGCAAGTAAAAGAAAGCATGAATGTGGAAGAATAATTTTACTTAATGTAGATGGTACTCTAGTGTCAGAAGCTAATGAGATTGTTTAATTAATGAGTGCTCATTTTGCTAAGACCAGGTGTATATATCAACCGGGTGTATGTAACACGGTGTACAGTGCTGCTACTACATTGAATGAAGAGTTAAAGGTGCATGAGAATGAGGTTGAAGAGCTGTTGAATAATATGGATAAGAATTTGGAAATATGGACAGATAGAATATCAGTACATATGTTAAATGCATATGCAGCTGAATTGGCTAGTCATTTGACAACTTTGTATAACTTGAGTCTCAGCTCAGGAAAGATACCACAGGAATGGAAAGAATGTATGATAGTCCCATTGTACAAGAATGTTTAAAAACTCATGTGTCTAACTACTGACCTAAGTATCTCCGGTTTGGTGGTGAAGAATTTAGAGAAGTTGGCAAGAACTTGCATACTAAACTGGGTATATGCTATGCGAGGAACAGCATTGGTTTACTAAAGGGAGGTCATATTTCAACAATTTACTTATACAGGTAATCCTCATATAACGTGGATGTTAGGTTCCAGAGAAATGCCGCTTATATAAATCGCATTATGCGAGAATCAGATCACATAGAAAAGGTAGGGATATGTTCTGAAATCTTTTTTTTTTTTTTTTAATTATATAAAAAACTATGACATATCCAACAAAAATATATTTTTATTTATCCTTTCTTTTAGGCTTACACGGTGATCCGAATACATTTTTGAAAATTATGGAGACAACTACCGTGTTTGAATAAAAACTTTAGTTTAATATAACTAAAATCTACATTTGACGTTTCAACCTTTATGTCAAGGTCATCTTCTGGAGCATACACACTATATACAAAGAACAAGCTACACTACAATCTAACAGGTTTGTTACATAATAAATTTAGTTTAATCCTTTATCCAAGTGTGAGCAAACAAAGTTTGCGCCTGAAAGTATCTTCAGGACTGGGTTAAGGTGGTACACACCAGGGCAACTCGTTGCAAAGGTGGAGCAAGCTACCAACACTCCTATCCTAGTATCTCCTATAATGCAAAACACATCTCCTTGCGGATATGTCTATTGTTATGCATTAAGGGAAGGGCCACTACCCAGACCGGTTTCGACCTTTATTGAGGTCTCTTCAGTGGGAGCCAGGCCCAAGTCGAGATATCAGGCAGAAGCATTAGCAGGTCATCTCCACCTATAAGAATTGCCAATTGGTGTGCTACCCTTTTTTAATAAATTACTCTGGATTTAGAGAAAGATGTTGAAAGTTTATTTTCCACTTGGTTAGAGTATAATAAATTTAGTTTAATCCTTTATCCAAGTGTGAGCAAACAAAGTTTGCGCCTGAAAGTATCTTCAGGACTGGGTTAAGGTGGTACACACCAGGGCAACTCGTTGCAAAGGTGGAGCAAGCTACCAACACTCCTATCCTAGTATCTCCTATAATGCAAAACACATCTCCTTGCGGATATGTCTATTGTTATGCATTAAGGGAAGGGCCACTACCCAGACCGGTTTCGACCTTTATTGAGGTCTCTTCAGTGGGAGCCAGGCCCAAGTCGAGATATCAGGCAGAAGCATTAGCAGGTCATCTCCACCTATAAGAATTGCCAATTGGTGTGCCACCCTTTTTTAATAAATTACTCTGGATTTAGAGAAAGATGTTGAAAGTTTATTTTCCACTTGGTTAGAGTATAATAAATTTAGTTTAATCCTTTATCCAAGTGTGAGCAAACAAAGTTTGCGCCTGAAAGTATCTTCAGGACTGGGTTAAGGTGGTACACACCAGGGCAACTCGTTGCAAAGGTGGAGCAAGCTACCAACACTCCTATCCTAGTATCTCCTATAATGCAAAACACATCTCCTTGCGGATATGTCTATTGTTATGCATTAAGGGAAGGGCCACTACCCAGACCGGTTTCGACCTTTATTGAGGTCTCTTCAGTGGGAGCCAGGCCCAAGTCGAGATATCAGGCAGAAGCATTAGCAGGTCATCTCCACCTATAAGAATTGCCAATTGGTGTGCCACCCTTTTTTAATAAATTACTCTGGATTTAGAGAAAGATGTTGAATAGGAGATACTGAGACAGGAGTGTTGGTATCTTGCTCCACCTTTGCAACGAGTTGCCCTGGTGTTGTACCACCTTACCCCAGTCCTGAAGATACTTTCAGGCGCAAACTTTGTTTGCTCACACTTGGATAAAGGATTAAACTAAATTTATTATACTCTAACCAAGTGGAAAATAAACTTTCAACATCTTTCTCTAAATCCAGAGTAATTTATTAAAAAAGGGTGGCACACCAATTGGCAATTCTTATAGGTGGAGATGACCTGCTAATGCTTCTGCCTGATATCTCGACTTGGGCCTGGCTCCCACTGAAGAGACCTCAATAAAGGTCGAAACCGGTCTGGGTAGTGGCCCTTCCCTTAATGCATAACAATAGACATATCCGCAAGGAGATGTGTTTTGCATTATAGGAGATACTAGGATAGGAGTGTTGGTAGCTTGCTCCACCTTTGCAACGAGTTGCCCTGGTGTGTACCACCTTAACCCAGTCCTGAAGATACTTTCAGGCGCAAACTTTGTTTGCTCACACTTGGATAAAGGATTAAACTAAATTTATTATACTCTAACCAAGTGGAAAATAAACTTTCAACATCTTTCTCTAAATCCAGAGTAATTTATTAAAAAAGGGTGGCACACCAATTGGCAATTCTTATAGGTGGAGATGACCTGCTAATGCTTCTGCCTGATATCTCGACTTGGGCCTGGCTCCCACTGAAGAGACCTCAATAAAGGTCGAAACCGGTCTGGGTAGTGGCCCTTCCCTTAATGCATAACAATAGACATATCCGCAAGGAGATGTGTTTTGCATTATAGGAGATACTAGGATAGGAGTGTTGGTAGCTTGCTCCACCTTTGCAACGAGTTGCCCTGGTGTGTACCACCTTAACCCAGTCCTGAAGATACTTTCAGGCGCAAACTTTGTTTGCTCACACTTGGATAAAGGATTAAACTAAATTTATTATACTCTAACCAAGTGGAAAATAAACTTTCAACATCTTTCTCTAAATCCAGAGGTTTGTTACAGTTACTGACCAACCGTTACAACAATTGTTGACCTGACCTCTTCTGAACAAAAAGATTATACATCAAAGCTAGAGTCATATTATTAGTATTATCTGTTGGTTGTGGAATTATATTGGGCGCAACAACAAGTCTATGTATCTATCTATCTATATATATTAACATCGTGATTATACATGTACATTCCAGCCAGTTGGTATGGAATGGTTTCTAATACTAACTGAAGGTTAGCTAGAGTACTGACTTATGGTGGGCTGAATGTGTGCCATCCAGATCCTTGGAATTTTTATGCCATCTTTGTTGTTGATATTTGGGTGGTTTATCAGAATTTCGCAGGCTTCCTTTCATACCAGGTTTTTGTATGGTGTAAAGAGCGGGTGCTTTTCCAGTTGATTTGGTGCAAGGTGTTGAGCGCGTGATCTGAGAGGCCTACTTCACTATAATGGTTATATTTAATGTGTCTTATGTGTTCTTTCTTACGTAAGGGATTGTACGTCCTGTTTCACCAATGTATAGTAAGTTACAGGTGCAGCAGATGCAATAAACTCCAAGATGTGCCAATGGGAGGAGAGGATCCTTAGAGGAGTTGAATATGCTTTTAAGTTTAGTAGGTGACTTAAAAGTGGCATTGAGGTTATAATGTTGTAGGATTCTGTTGATTCTTTCTGATAACCCTTTAATGTATGGGATGGCTATGGTTTTACTGTAATCTAGATTCTTTTTAGTTGATGTTTTTTGGAGTATTTTATTAATAGTATTTTTGTTATAGCCATTATTTATGAATGTGTCGCTGATTTTTAGTTCTTGTTTCAGGGCTTGCTGGTTGGAGCAAATTGTTGTAGCTCTGTTTTTAAGGGTGTTAATGACTCCATATTTTTGTGATGGGTGGTGGTATGAATTAGCATGTATGTATTGGCCCGTGTGTGTGTCAGTTTTCGGTAGACTGTGAAGGATAGACTGCCTGAAGGAAGACGTGTGACTAGTGTGTCTAGAAACGGGAGCACGTTTTGATTTTTGATTTCGATGGTAAATTGTATGCATTCGTGTTGTTTGTTCAGGTGGCTAATAAATATGTTTAGTGTTTGTCGCCTGTGTGCTCAGATAGCGAACACATCGTCAACATATCTGAGCCAGACTAAGGTCTTAGCGTGGTGAAATCAAGAGCCCTTTGCTCAAAAGTTTCCATGTAGAAGCTAGCAATTGGGGAGATAGTGGTGAGCCCATGGTTGTACCTTCTTTTTGTAGGTAAAATTTGTTTTGCCACACGAAGTAACCGGACTGTAGTACATGAGCAAAGAGGGCCGTAATGTTGGGTGGAAATTTGTTCTGTAGTAGGAGAATTGTGTCATCGACGGGGACATTTGTGAAAAGGGCAGAAACTTCGAAACTGACTAATAAGTCATAAGTCATCTTTGTCAAGTGTTATGTTTTTAATTTTGTTTATAAAGTGTTGTGTGTTCTTTATGTAGGAGGGGGGGGAATGACCTACCAACTCCTTGAGTGTTGATGCTAATTTCTTGGCTATTCCTTCCACAATCGGTCGAAGCAGCACATTTTGTTTGTGTATTTTCGGGACCCCATATATTCTGGGGAGGGGTAGACAATATGGCAGATTTTATCTACCATATAGAAACAGGCATCAGGTCCCTACCCAACAATATAGCCAAAGAAATACGATTAGAAACTAGTAATGTCCTGAACAATAAGAAAACCATACAGAATAATCTCACAAAAACGGAACTAGCAGCAATTAAGTCATTAAAAGAAAACCAAAACATAATAATTATGAAATCGGATAAAGGCAATGCCACTGTCGTCCTTGACAGGTCAACATACATACTTTGGATGAATCAACTAGTAGCCAATAATAGCACATATAAATTGGTGAACTATAACCCAACAAACAGGATAAAGGATAACACAGAGAAACTACTCAAGCCCATCACTTCTTGGCCACCGGACACGGTTAAAAAACTCAAACCCCACTACACCCCCCCCCGGAATATATTGGGTCACGAAAAATACACAAACAAAATGTGCCGCTTCGACCAATTGTGGAAGGAATAGACAGCCCTGATTACCACTTAGGCAAGAAATTAGCATCAACACTCAAGGAGTTGGTAGGTCATTCCTCCTCCTACATAAAGAACACAGACAACACTTTATAAACAAAATTAAAAACATAACACTTGACAAAGACTACTTATTAGTCAGTTTCAACGTTTCTGCCCTTTTCACAAATGTCCTCATCAATGACACAATTCTCCTACTATAGAACAAATTTCCACCCGACATTACGGCCCTCTTTGCCCATACTACAGTCCGGTTACTTTGTGTGACAAAACAAATTTTACCTTCAAAAAGAAGGTACAGCCATGGGCTCAACCACTATTCCCCCCCAATCGCTAACTTCTACATGGAAACTTTTGAGCAAAGGGCTCTTGATTCCGCCACACTAAGACCGACAGTCTGGCTCAGCTACGTTGACGATGTTTTTGCTATCTGGCCGCACAGGAGATAAATGCTAAACACATTCCTTAGCCACCTGAACAAACAACACGAACATATACAATTTACCATCGAAATCGAAAATCAAAACTCGCTCCCGTTTCTAGACACACTAGTCATACGTCTTCCTTCAGGCAGTCTATCCTTCACAGTCTACCGAAAACTGACACACACACACGGGCCAATACATACATGCTAATTCATACCACCACCCATCACAAAAATATGGAGTCATTAACACCCTTAAAAACAGAGCTACAACAATTTGCTCCAACCAGCAAGCCCTGAAACAAGAACTAAAAATCAGCGACACATTCATAAATAATGGCTATAACAAAAATACTATTAATAAAATACTCCAAAAAACATCAACTAAAAAGAATCTAGATTACAGTAAAACCATAGCCATCCCATACATTAAAGGGGTTATCAGAAAGAATCAACAGAATCCTACAACATTATAACCTCAATGCCACTTTTAAGCCACCTACTAAACTTAAAAGCATATTCAACTCCTCTAAGGATCCTCTCCTCCCATTGGCACATCTTGGAGTTTATTGCATCCGCTGCACCTGTAACTTACTATACATTGGTGAAACAGGACGTACAATCCCTATACATAAGAAAGAACACATTAAATATAACCATTATAGTGAAGTAGGCCTCTCAGATCACGCGCTCAACACCTTGCACCAAATCAACTGGAAAAGCACCCGCTCTTTACACCATACAAAAACCTGGTATGAAAGGAAGCCTGCGAAATTCTGATAAACCACCCAAATATCAACAACAAAGATGGCATAAAAATTCCAAGCATCTGGATGGCACACATTCAGCCCACCTAATATATAAGATCCAGCATAAGTCAGTACTCTAGCCAACCTTCAGTTAGTATTAGAAACCATTCCATACCAACTGGCTGGAATGTACATGTATAATCACGATGTTAATATAGATAGATAAATAGATACACAGACTTGTTGTTGCGCCCAATATAATTCCACAACCAACAGATAATACTAATAATAGGACTCTAGCGTTGATGTATAATCTTTTTTTTTTTTTTTTTTTCACTAGAGGTCAGGACAACAATTGTTGTAATGGTTGATCAGTAACTGTAACAAACCTGTTAGATTGTAGTGTAGCTTGTTCTTCGTATATAGTGTGTATGCTCCAGAAGATGATCTTGACATAAAGGTTGAAACGTCGAATGTAGATTTTAGTTATATTAAACTAAAGTTTTTATTCCAACATGGTAGTTGTCTCCATAATTTTCGAATATGTATATTTTTATTTAATTCAAGTAATTCATGTAAGTTAAGAAAAGATACAAACTATGAAACAAATACGTAGTATAAAATTATAAAAATTACAAATTGTAGGTAAACGTCATTGCACATAATGCATAAATGTTTTAGGCAAAATAAAATAAAGTGCATATTTTAATCTTTCATAGCACGAGGATTTGAGGATCGGTTAATAAACATTGGTTTTGTCATGCAATCATCTGATGCATTACTACAAACAGTAGAGTAATTTTGTCTTTGAAAACTTTGGATCCAGGAGTTGATCTTTCATTTTTCGAAATATATGTGCATTGTTGTATTTTTTTCCTATATGACCAGGATTCAACCGCACTGAACACTTGGTCTGCACTATAAATGCTTATAAACTTTGAGAGTTTTTTGTTAATAAGATTTCCATCAAAAGGAATTTTCTTTTGAGTGCAATCTTCTATCCAAATCATTAGAGAGTTCTCCATTTTTCCCATTAGAATATTGCGTACATGAGCAACGCACTTTGCACTTATCATTGACTCAGCAATAAACACTTTTTCGGAATTTATGTTCATTTTGTTTGATTGTTTGAATTGTTAATTCATTTAAATTCAAAGTCCTTGCAACAACTCCTGGTTTTTCTCCAATTTTCAGCCAAACCATGATTTTAATTTTTTCTTCGAGATAAGTGAATTTTCTTTTCAATGTTGGTTTTTCCCTTTCATTGCAGTTTGTGATCATTACTATAAAAATAAATTTTTTTTTACATAAAAAATGGATAACATATTAATTATGTACATAACTTACCAGAAAATAAAGTGCTCAGCTTGAGATTAACACACTTATGATTTTTGTGCTCTCCTGGCAGAAAACGAACACAATTTTCAACAATAAACACTTTATACTGTAAACAATTGATGTATATGCATGTTAAAGGGTATTTCCCATAATATAAATTCACTACTTATAACTACTTGCACAATACGGGCAGTCACAAATTTAACAAAAATAAAATTTGATTTTCAAGTTACACAGTGAAAAACATATGAAAAGATAAAAGATTACTACAATTTGTAGACTGTGTTATATCGAAACCGTGTTTTATAAGTACCGCATTATGTGAGGGGTTACCTGTATTTTATAACAATGCGATGGTCGCGTGTTGGATAAAGGGAATGGATACACTATGATACTGTTTAATTTTGCTACGACATTTGATAGGACTGTTGCATAAACTGAAGAATATGGATTTGGAATATAAACTCTTGAGTTGAATAAGTGGATGGGTAACAAACAGGTATCAAAAAGTGGTATGTAGTGGGTATGAATCTGCCAGATTTAAGGTCACCCAGTGGTGTACTCCAGGGGTACATCCTGGACCACTATTGTTCAATCTATACATTAATGATAGGAACTCACAAGCAATGTTCAGTTGTTTGCTGGTGATGCAGGGAAATTGGGGATAATACCGATATCCAGCACTTACAGAATGATTTGTAAAGACTGGAAATTCAGGTAATTAAAATGGCTATCAGTTCAATGTTAGTAAGTGAAAAGTTATGCATTTTGGCATGATGATGAGGCTAGGGATCTTGGCATAATGGTGGATAGGAATTTGAAGTTCAAGGGTCACATAGTAAATATTTCAAATACAACTCAGAGGATAATTGCAATGTTGAAACGAACACTGACATATAAGGATAAGGAAGTCCTTTTGAATCTTTACAAGGCCTTAATAAGACTGCACTTGTGCTACTGTTTGCAGATTTTGTCTCCTGGATTCCAAGGGGTTAAATAAGCTGTGGAAATGGTGTAAAGAAGAGTTACAAAGATTATGTTAGATTATGGAATTTAGATAATGAGGACAGATTGCAAGTACGTGGACTACAGGCCCTGGTTAGCAGGAGAAAGAGGGGTTATATCATACAGGTATATAAATTTCTGAATGAGTGTTAGAGGATATCATCTGATGATTTTTGTTATATGGAAGGTGGGGAGAGAACATGTCGGCATCCATGGAAGCTAAGTTTGTTCATGGTTTTAAAAAAGGGGTAAGAGAGAGAGAGATTTTTCTCTCACAGAGTAGTGAATGGAACAGTTTTCCTGTTGAAGTAGTGAGTGCATTTAGTTTGAATGAATTTAAAATATGGTATGAAAGCTGATTTGATTGATGGATAGCATACCTTGATGAATCCTTGACTCTCTGGAGGTCTCAGAAAATAATATTTTATAGCCAAACTGAAATAAAACTTGACAGTTTTGAGGTTCATCAGAGTGCTAATGAGAATACAATTTTATGTTAAACAGGCATGACAGCTGTTAGAAATTGTTGGTTCTTATCAGAGACAAGGCAGAAACCATAAGAGGACTGAAATCCTTTATTTATTGGGCAGCATGTAAAGGAGGGCACACAAAACTCAAGAGTTTTGGATGTGATTATTTCATCAGAGGATGTGACTGTAAGTGACATTTAGCACTTCCCTCCAGTTGGTGAGAGTGATCATGAAGTGATCACCTGGATTCTGGCCATTTAAAGACTTCTGTGAGGAAAGGATATATTATTATTATAATTATTATGTGACACCTTCAAAGAGTCCAAGGACTCATCACAGGAGGGCACTCTACTCCACTCTTACACATCTCACCATCTCCCCTACTACTTAATTCTTCTACTATACACAACTACCATCAATGCCATCTACTGCAACCACCAACAGTATTTACTGTCTGTAAATTGCACGTGTTCTAATGGCCAATCTGCCTGTACATGGGATGAAAAATCAGAGTTTCCAGGAGATACAATCCTGTTACCTCTGTATAAGATTGGCTAACTCACCATCAACTGAAATAAGCCCATATAAAGATTTCTCTTATCATGACAAGACCAAACTGAGGCTTTTCCAATCAAAGGGTGCAATGTACCATCATTCTTCCAATTGTGCTATGGACAAAGCTTGGAGCTATAGCATAGAATGAGAAGTTGATCAGAAAAGAAATAAATGCTGCTTGAGAACAGACAAAAACATACTTAACAGCATCACTGTGTGAATGTATTCCAAAAAGATACTTAACAGCGTCAATGTGTGATTGTATTTCGAAGGTCAAAAGGCTGAATAAGTGATTTCAAGTGGATGAAAGAGGGAATTAAGCATGCAATCTGGAAGGAGAAGACACTTTGGAGGCAGCACAAGACGAATAATGGTGATAGTCAGCTACATGAAGAGTATAAAGAGCAGACCAGGAGAGTTGGAAAGTACAGTATGAACAGAAAGTAGCAAATCAGGCCAAGAAAAACCCTATTTTCTTGGCCTGATTTGTGGATATCTGTAGACAGAGCCAGCGCTAGAGTCTTTGCCGCCCGCATGCAATGTCTATCTAAGCGCCCTTGTAATGATCCAGGCGTGTGTGGTTCTTTTACGATAATAAAAATTTTAATTATTTGAAATTTCTTAAATAAATTTGAAGGAACCGCCACACGTTGGTTCGCTAAATGTAACGAACCGGGAGTGTTGACTAGGCAGGATAATCATTAAAAACCCAAATATTCAAAAAATTCTCAAAAGTTAAAGCAAATTTTGATAAACCCACTTCACTTTAATCGTTGAATATAATGATACAGGGATTATAGTCTTCTCACCGACCCGAATCGCTAACAAAATTAATTTTAATTAAAGTTAAAATTTATTTCAACTAAAGTTTAAAAACTTCTTGAATTTTACTAAATTCTTAGTAACTTGTAAAAATTGTTTTTAATAATTTTTATAAGTGGAACTATCTTTTAGGAAAATAAAAGAAACTCAAGATAGATGAGAAAATAAGAAAAGAATTCAGAAATAATAATTAAAACATTTTATTAATATTAATATAAGTATTCAAAAAATAAAATCTTTACAGAATAACAGAAAATAAATTAAATTACATAAATATACTTGAAATTTTTAAATTAAAATTTTCGGGTTCTTGATTTCATATTTACCAAATTAGAAATAATGATCTTAACGTCTAATTCCGCACATACATAATTTTCAATAGCTATTAACGCCAAACTAACAAGCCTGTTTTGTGACATACTTGTTTTTAATCAATTTCAACTTGGAAAAGGAACGTTCGCTGCTCACTACACTAATAGGTAAGGTTAATAGTATTCTTAAAGCAATTGAAAAGTTAGGGAAAGATAAATTATTGGACATAATAAAATTAAGAATATCGAAAAGGTTTTGAATATTTAAATTATCATTTCGAAAAATATCCCGGAAAGCACATAACTCGTCATATACTTCTTTTACGTTTACGTCTTTGTTGTCGCCGTCCATCAAGAGAATCTCTAAATCGTCACAATTTTTTCGTTAATCTTTTTTTCGTAAATTAGTTTGTAGTAATCTATACAATAAATTGAAATTATCATAATATGTTTTTAGTTATTCAAAACGTTCTATTAACGAACACATTGCAGCGTCCAGAAGTGTATAAAACACATTCACTGTAAATTTATCTTCTAGCGATTGTGGCGTTTCGTCATGAAGCTCGTAGTCAAATTGTCGTGTCTTCTTTCGTCGTCGAACTTCGGTACCAGTTTTAAATTCTTGTTCTCCATCCACCTCTTCACTGAGTTCTTTTGCCGTTTTTAGAACTTCTTTAAAATTTGTATCTGATCGATACTCTTGTAAGAATATTTTTAAGTTTTCGATAAGTAAATCATGCCAAATTATAAGAGAACAAATAAATTTGTAGTCCTTCATTTTAGCACATAATGTTTGTGCTTCATGCTGAATTTCTTTATTAAAATTTTCATTATTTAAAATTTCGAAAAGTGCATCGTAAATTTCTCCTAACTGATATCGTAGAGGATGGATTCCATTAATTGTACTTTCCCATCCCGTTTCTGATGGCTGTTTCAATGTTAAATTTTTTACGAACTTTAAAATGATTGCCCAACGTTTGTAAGAGAATGAAAAGAAATTTTATATTTCTTGAATAATTGCAAAGAAACTAATTGTATCTGTATTCACTTTGGCTGCATAGTTAATGATTAAATTTAGAGTATAAACAGCACATGGCACGTAAAACGCTCGAGGATATTTGTTCAAAAGAACATTTTGGAGCCCATATTTTTTCCCTTTCATATTTGCCCTATCGTCATACCCTTGACCACGCATGTCTTCAATGGGAATATTCCATTTTTCCAGTTGTTCCACTATTGTTGAACATAAACCACGTCCTGTGGAATCTGATATATCTGCAAAACCTAAACGTTTCCCTGATCTTGACAATTCCATTGTCACAGGAAACAAAGCGAATAATAATGGTCATTTGTTCTGTTTTACTTGCATCAGGTGTGCCGTCTAAAATTATGGAATATTATTTATATTTTCGAATTGATAAAAGTGTGTCCCTGATTGCATTACGTAAAGTTTCCAATATTTCATTTTGACTGTCTTTACTCAAAGAGTGTACTTGTTTCCTTGTAGGGTCCTTTCAACATGATTTTCCGTAACGGGATCAAACTTTGCAAACAGTTCGAATAATTTTAAAAAATTGTCCTTATTCCTTTCATATAATTTATCAGATGATCTGCGAAAAGCTAAATTTTGGCTACCAAGGAATTTTATAATTTCAATCAAGCGTAACACTCGTTCAATGTTTTTTTTTCCATTTCATACATGCTTTGAGTCTGGCAGTCAATAGTAGTTTTGTTTTTAAATTTTTATCAAGTTCCTATAATTTTAAGAAATTTTTCATGTGAAGTAAACTAGTCTCATGTCTATGCAAAGTTGTACTTACATTTCTCCAATCGTTATAACCTTCTAGAAGACTACTTAATTCAGTAGGTGCGAAAAGTTTGCAACAAAAGCAAAAAACAGCATTTAAAGTTTCGGAATAAATGAGCCATGTTCTTGGCACGAACTCCCCATTTTCCATTTTTCTTATAATAAGTGTCGCCAAATTTACGACCATATGTATCTCTGGGATATATTATATTTTTCTTTTGAACAGGCCCCATTTCAATTAAAATAACTCGTAACTTTTCATCAGTATTTCTCCATTCACCTGGATCTTTTAAATTTACAAACTAACAATGTGTTAGTTTCGTGGTCAACTACAAATAAATCTTCTCCTAACTGTTTTTCACTTAAACCCTGCATCTTGTTATCTTGTTCAACAGTTCTAATAGTACTTTCATTCAAACTCGATGATGTGCACGTTTCGTCAACTCTGATTTCTGATGTATCGAGTTGGTTACAATCTGCATCAGAAAGTTTGTTTCTTAATATCTGCCTCTTTCGCAGCATGACGATTAAGATTTTGTGCACCAGTTTTTTTAATTTTTGATTCCATTTCTATTTTATACCCACAAGATATTATTACACAACATGACACATAGACGAAACAATAGTCTGCACTGCGCTACTGTCAGTAGCCTACTGAGATGCGTACTGTTATAAATCTGCTGTTGCTATCCTGTCATTACTGGGACATTGTAAAATTTTATTATTATTTTAACTTTGTATACTTGTAATTTCTATTAATTACTTGTGATGTCTTTTTTCTTTACTTTATACTTTATTCTCCATTATTCTAATGTAGCTGTGTGCACTTTCTCTCTCTCAGAATCTTTCTTGTTTATATTATTACGTGCTATTTTTACAAGAAAGTCAAATAACATTTATTTACTTTACAATGAAATGTACACGAATTTAAACATTAGAGAGATTGCTTTCTCTATCCTTCTATAAAAACTCTTTAGCAAAATTTAGAACCTTTTTTCTTCAACTTTAAAATACTTTCTTTAAAACAAAACGTTATCTATTCTCAATTTACAAATTTTACTTATTTAACTCCAAGCTTACTCACAAAGAGGTTACATAAATCTCTCTGTTAAGTTATCTTTACAAATTTCATATCAACGTCTAATATGCCAATTGATTCTCTTAAGGACATTTCTTGGCCTTACTAAACATTAAACATATATCTGAAAAGTCTTCCTAGTATAACTATAAGAGGAATTATATAAACGTTCTGAACTTAAAAAGGCTCTGTATCTCACAATTAGTCAAAAGTCTTTCACTAAAAGTTCTATGGCAACTCTTTCATCTCAGATCATCATCTGGAATTTTGGCTTCGACTCTATCAATTGGGAATGTAGCGGGACTCGTACAGTTCCGGAAAAATGTTATTCGCCCACGGCGAAAAGAAAACCTTACGAGCGAAGATACTTCGGGAAATTTGCCTTGCCTTTTCTCCTCTACTTGGGCTCGTCGAAAATGTCTGGACGACTGCCGTCTCAAGTAGCTTGAATTGCCGCCTCTAAGAAACTGAAAATGCCACTTCCAAGAAAAATTAAACTGTGGTCAACTGTCAATCAGGATCCCTCTGGACTGTAAACGTTTCTCTTCTACGGCATTTGGGACTTCTTTTGGCAATTTGAAAGCCCTGTCTGTGGCCTAGAAGTCGTTTCTCACTAGCGACGTCTCGAACTGAGAAGCTCCTTTCTGGTAGCGGAAAACTCCTCTCTCAACCAACGTCTGGATCTGGGATACTCTCTGATGATGTCTGGAACCGAGCAACTATGTTTCTCTTTGGCAACGTCTGGGACCGGGCAGCTTTAGCAATGTCTGGAACCGAGCTGCCTCCTCTTTGACAGCGTCTGGAACTGGGCAGCCTCTCCTGTCTCTCTGTGGATGTCTCTGGAACCAAGCCCTCTCTACTTCTGCAGCAATCTCTGGATCCGTGCAGCCCCTTCTGTTTGCTTCTGTCCCTTTTTATTATACCTCCTCTGAGACCTTGCATGAAGTTTGGCAATCCCCAAAGAATCAGTAGGATTCTTTCATCTTAAGTTTCACGTTTGGCACGCCTTTTGTTCTCCTACGCTTTCTTTTAATTATAAGTTGCCGGCCATTGGAAAGTTGTTTGAACCATTCTGACTGACTTAGCAGATGTTTACACTTAGAGCCTGCAAGCCTTTCTCATACAAACAAATTTTAATAACAATCTTTCTAATGCTGCCATGTAGATCTATTACATGCAGCTTCGGCGATATAAACATTGCCTTTGTTTTTAACGCTCTAACGTATTCTTATTAAAGCAGTATATACAGTTAACTTCCAGAGTGTTATTTACAATAACATCTAAAACAAACTATACAGAGACAGACAAAGTTTATTTTTACAATATTCACATGGGACTTAACCTAAGTAAACAATCAAATGTAATGTGCTTTGGAATGTTTAAGCTACAATCGAGTTTTTACAGTACCATATGACTGGTTACGTAGCAACAAATGTTTTGTACAAAAATTCGTTTCTGCGCATAAAAACCGTTCACCGTTTCACTTTAAATTCTCGAAGCAAGCATTTAGCCTGCTCTCGCTGCAAAAATTGTAAACAGCTGGCAATATACAATTTTTTTAAAAATTTTATTCGGTGTATCCGGCCTTATTTATTTTAATATTCATCATTCTAAGATTTTGTTGTTTTTATGATAAAAAAAGTTTGTTTCTTAAAAATGAACTTATAACCCATGCCCCAGCGCCCCCTCCATAGCGGCGCCCGCATGCACCGCTTCCGCCGGCACTGTCTGTAGATATCCACAAATTTGTGGATAATATTCTACTTGCCACATATTTGTAGATATGTGGCAAGTAGAAAGAAGAATGATTATGGCAAGTGATGTTAATGGATGAAAGTGGGAAATTGGTAACTGCTGCACTGGACATAGTTGAAGTATTCAGTGAGCAGTTCATGGTGTTTCATCCTCAGTATGAAATCAGAAGCTCGAGATAGAGAATGAAATGAGAGAAGACTTGTTGGTGAACAAGCAAGAGGAATATGAGGAGTTAAGTAAGCTAAATGTCAATCAGGCAATAGAACTTGATAACATATCACGTGTCTTAATGTTCTATGGAGTTTGATCAGCCTTTACCTACCTGTTTAACAAGAGTCTTGCAACAGCACTAGTTCCAAATAATTGGAAGGAAAGTGAAATTATTCTACTTCACAAAGATGATGATAAGGCTAAAGCCACAAATTATAGGTCTATCTGTATATCTGGAGTTGTAGTTAAAGTATTGGAGAGGTTGGTGAGAGCTAGGATACAAGAGTGGTAAGCAGTATTCTCTGTGCTTGTTAGCATGGACTTGTTAAAGGGAGGTCAAGTTTTACCAAGTTGCTTATTGTACTATAACAAGGTGACAAATGTAATGGACAAGGAAGATGCATATAGAGTAATATGCTTAGATTTTGCAAAGGCTTTTATAAGACTGCCACAGTTGATAACTAAATTGGAACAGATGGTATTGGATGCTAGATTAGCGAGTTGGATAGGCAACTGGCTCTCAGACAAATATCAGCAAGTTGTGTATAGGGAGTGCAGTATCCCAGAAAAGGAAAGTTACAAGTGGTGTGCCACAGGGATGTTTTGGAACCATAGTTATTTAATTGGTATATTAATAATATTTGGATGGCTTAACTGGTATATACAACTGTTTGCAGATGATGCAAAACTGGGTAGAGTGATGAGGAATCAAGCAGATGCTGTGGCCTTGCAGGAGAACTTCGATAAATTGTATGAGCAGGCAACAATATGGAACTCTCAGTTCAATGTTGCAAAGTATAAGGTTCTGAAATTTGGCGGGCAACAATGGAATGTGAAGTATACGCTTGGTGGGGAAATTTTGGACAAAGTTGAGGCGACTAGAGATCTTGGAGTGGTGGTAGACAAGGATCTGAAGGTCAGAGGTCACACTGAATAAATTGTGATGTCTTCACATTGTATTATGGCAATTACATGAAGGACCTTAATGTGCAGAAATAAAGAGATTCTGGTTTCATTATATAAGGTCTTGATCAGGTTTGTTTTGTATGGATTTTAACGCACAGATTTGGTGCCCTTGTTTTCATGGTGATGAGGATATATATTGGAAATGTCCAGAGAAGACTGACAAAGGCAGTAACTGGTCTTTGGGATGGGGGGGGAACAGAGTGGGGGAATGTAGTTTGCAAAGATTTGTGAATAGGAAGAACAGAAGGAATATGACTGAAACATTTAAGTTGGTAAAGGGTTGTTACCAGCTTAATATGGAAGAAATTTTTCATAGAATGGAAGAAGGGGGTAGAACAAGGAGACATCCTAGGAATCCCTGCTCACACTCACTCACCTTACAGGTGGGTGTGAGCATGGGCAACAAGGAGTAGGTTCTTTGCGTGGAAAGTGATTGGTGGGTGGAATGCATTGTCTGGTAAATGTGGATATCCTGAATGAGTTTAAAGGATGGTTTGATGGGCTTTGTGTGTCACAGTGGATACCTCCTGTGATGATTTTTGCCTCCATAGAGGTCCAAGTTAATAATAATAAGTTCTCTGGTTAACCTGAGACTTTTTTAAGTTTCATTTCCATTTGACTATAAAATACTGATACTATAATACTATAATATTCTCAATACCAATAAACAAAATGTATTTGGAGATCTAATGATCTTCTATGAATATTTCAGTTTTATTTCAAATTAAAAAAAAAGTATATAAAGTAAAATAATCATAGACGATCAAGATATGAAATACATCCTCAAAATATATCACCTTATAATAAATAATAATTGGAAAATGGATCTATCTATATCTGGAGCAGATTCACTTCTCACTATAACTATATCAAAAAAAAGTCCCAATTAAGGGCCCCACAGACACAATACTATTCTAAAGATAATTTACCACAGCAAACTATTCCTGTGGTCTCAACAATTTTGTTAGAGTGAGTATCAACTGTATCTCTCTCTCTCTCTCTCTCTATTAAATTCTCTTCTTCCATAAGAACCTGACCTCTTTTTTTCCTGTACAAATGATTTTCAACCAAAAACTTATGTCTGCTGCCTAAGAATTCATCCATAAAGGCTAAGCTGCCTTTTCTTTCCAATATCAACTTCTTAAATTTGATGTGAGATTCTGTTTTTCATGAATACTTTTTTTTTATGTGACCCACACACATAAAATGAAAAAGTGCACACCTATAATCCAGAAACTCTGTTCTAAAGACCAAACATGGAACTTTTCAAGCCGCTTCAGATAAGCAGAGCAGCGGTCTCACACAGGATGATGAAATTCATCTTCTACTAACATCCCATGTCAGGATTCGGATTCGAATCCTGGTGGTTGAAAAGCAGATATGCAAAACCACTTTGCCAACCAAGCCAGCAAGTTTACCATCCTCTTTATGGATCTCCCATATTTTTTCTTACAAAAATATTCTTAATCAGCATAATACAACCAGTGTTAGGAATATCCTTTTATGATTTTTGTAACATTTCAAATATGGCAGTCATGGTACTTTTTTTTTTTTTTTACAGAAATGACTTATGAGAGTGAATGAAAAATATTCATGAAAATCACATGAATCATCAAAAAAGTTTAAACAAAAATCAACTCAATCACTAACATCCCTCTGATATTGTAACTTAAAACAAACTCATTCGAAACACATTTCAGCATTTTTTACTCACTAACCACTTTACTATATAAAAGCTAAAGTTTTGAGGAGGATAAAAATTAATATCACACTGAAAATAAAAATATTAAAAAATAATCAAAGTCGAGCATCTTCAAAAGTGAACTGTAGACTCAAAAATACAAATATTATTCAAGAAAAAATTAAAAGAGTTTGTAAACAAGAACCAAACTTTGGAGACAGTAAAAAAATTCATTGCTGCCTCTTCAGTCAAAGAGGCAGCAATGAAAGGGTAGAGAAATCAGAACTTTATGTTGCCTCAAGAAGTTAAAATGCAGATAGATGATGTTTGTATCTGCATAAACTACTTATAAAAATTAACTACAAATCTTCAGGACTCCTTCATTAAATTTAACAATGTTGGAATGAAAATCAGCACTAAAAAGACAAACATTGTGAAAACAGGCAGAAACAAGGAAAATATTAATTGCATTCTTAGTGGAGAATCTACTAGTGTTCTGCAATGCAAGTAAACTATTTCAGAATTTTAGGTACTATTTTGTCAAAATAAATATGGAAACAGGCAACAGAACATGCACAGCTGGTATGGTAGGGGAACAGCTGAATTAATTTAGATGCAACAACACAAAAAATAACCAAAACAATTAAACTAGCAGTTTGAAAAACTACTAATTTAACTGTATAGAAACATTTAACTTATGATCTGAAAGCTCAGTTAGAAATAAAACAGTGAATGAAAGACTAAAAACCACATATATGACAATTATGAGAGAAACTGGGATGAACAGATGACAATGATACAAAAAAAAAAAAAAAGAAAGAAAAAAAGGAAGGAAGACCATAAGACCATATCATCTTACATTCTTTAGTATTAAGAAATCTAACATGATAAGAATGGGAGAGGAATAAAACAGGTGTGGTGTGTTTGATGCCAGATGGTTGGAAAAATACCCAAAGGTATATCTAGGTGGACTAAAGTACAAGATCTGAAAACACTAGAATACTAACAGACTAATTTGGAAGGAAACTGTGATAGGAAGTTTGCAATAATGTAAACTTAATCATGTAGTATTATCACAGTATTCTGTAATAGCTCTTGAGGATACATATCAGCGATTTGGTTATGACAACCTGCACTTATCTATTCACATTATTACACTGTTTACATCTTCCTGAAAGGGTCTGACAATGGTGTTGCTTCTTATAACTCTTCCAACTTTGCATCATCATCATCACTGTTGAGAAATTGAATATTTGCTTTCAAATTACATGTAATATCATGGATTTGTTAAGGGGCTCTCTTGCTTTAGTAATATGATTGCCTTTTAGAATAAAGTGACAAGAGTAGTTGATGAGGGGAAGGCATATACTGCCATTTTCTTTGGATTTTGCAAAGCTGTTTGACAGGGTGCCAAATGATAAGCTGATATTTAAGTTGCAGCACATGGATTTAAATGTCGGGTTAGTCAAACGGATTCAGGATTGGCTAACTGATAGGTATCAGAGAGTTGTGTATGGTGGGGCAATATCAAGGAAGCAGAAAGTTACAAGTGGGGTTCCACAGAGTTTAGTACTGGGACCTGTATTGTTCAACCTTTATATCAATGATATTGTCAATGGATTGCAAGGGGACATTCAGTTGTTTGTGGATGATATGAAGCTGGGAAGGGTTATCAGTAATAGTGTAGATGTGGCAGCCCTGCAAGAGGATTTGAATAAACTAAACAAATGGGCAAATGAATGGGAATATCAGTTTAATGCAGCAAAATGTAGTCTTGAGGTTTGGGATCCATTGATGGGAGGATGCATACTCAATTGGAGGAGCTGTACTGGAGGAGGTAGGGGAGACAAGAGATCTGGCGGTGATGATTGATAGAAAACTGAAATTCAGGGAGCATATTGCAAAGGTGGTGAGGGTAACTCAGAGGATTGCTGCAATACTAAGAAGGACGCTGATCTGCATAAATAAAAGAGTTATCATTCCATTGTATAAGACCGTGATCAGACCACACTTAGACTACTGTTCTCAGATTTGGTCCCCAGGATTTGAAAGAGATAAATTGACTGTGGAAAGGGTACAGAAGCAGATAACAAAGATGGTTTCAGGACTGTACAATATGAGTTATGAGGATCGACTGAGGGAATGTGAACTGCAGAGTTTGGTGGAGAGAAAAGAAGGAGAGGTGATATGATCGAGACTTAAACTGTTGAGAGGCAGTTACAGAGTAGACATTGGAGAGTTCTTTCACTTAGTGAAATGGCAGGAAGGAGCAATGACAAGGGACCATCCCTGGAAGTTACGAAAGGAGGCTGTGTGCAAGAGGGTAAGGAGTGGTTTCTTCACATGGAGGGAGGTTGAACCTTGGAATGCATTGCCTGAGAGAGTGGTTGGAGCGGGAACGGTCAATGAGTGGTATGATAAACTTTGTGTTTCCTAAAAACGACCTCGCACGATGAATCTTTTGACTCCATGGAGGCCTGGATAATAATAGTAATAATAATAAAGTAATTGAATAGTAGTAGTGTCTAAGTTCAGATCTGTTGTATTCCAGTAAGTAGATTCATTTTCTGAAATATGCCTTCTCCAAATATGTAATTGTGTCTTTCCATCTCACTAATGCATTATCCATTCCTATCACACTCAACTTAGCTTTTTTTTATTATTTTCATCATGAGACCTCCATGGAGTGAAAAGACTAATCATGGGAAGTTCCACAGTCACACACATAACTCAAACCATGCCTTACATGCATTCACTGTCTCCACACTTACCACACTCTCAGGTAATGCATTCCAACCAAGATAGCCCCTTGTCCTCCCATATCTCCTCCATTCTCTGAAAAACTTCTATATTCATCATGTAATACCCTTGTCATATAATATGTCTCAACCATACTCCTTCCCCCCATCTCCTCCTATCCACTAGTCTGCAAATTGCATTTCCACAATCTTTCTTCATACTCAACACTCCAGAGACCAGAAGTCTCCATAGTATACTGTTCCTGAACTCTTCCCAATATCTCCTCATCCATCTGGAAACCAGGTGAAAAAAATCTATGCACAGTAATACATATGTGGCCTAATCAAGACATTTTACAATGGAACCATAATTTCCTTACACATGTCAGTTTCCTCTGCATAACTGCCATAACCCATTGAGTCGTCCTAAAGTTGCATAACAGTTCTTTCCATAAAACACAGCTCTTTTTTTTACACCAACTCACTATGAAGCAATCTATCAAAAGCCTTTGCAAAGTCCTACCATATCACTTGTGTATGCCCTGTTATCAAGTAGCATAAAATGCATGTAAATTTGCTAAATTGCAAGTGCTACCTTTTACAAACCCATATGATCTTAACAGAGTTAACCTCTATCAAACTCAATCTAGTTATAATCAATCAATCTCTCTCTTAACCAGACCTGCAAATATACCTCTGTCTTGGCCATTCTGCCCTCCTTTCACTCCTCTGAAATCCTCCTTGCTGTAAGACTCTTATTAAAGAAGCAGGGCAAGGATGTAGTCAACTCCTTCACATATCCCTTAAGAAACAAGTGGCAGCATGTCACCAAATTCATGAATGAATGAATGAATTATAAAAGCATGATGCTATTTGTGCTAAACATCAGAATAAAAGAATGGTTCAAAGCAATTATTCATGAAGCTTTAATTTCTATTTATATGCAATTCTTTTTATCCATAATTTACAATGGAACCATAATTTCCTTACACCTATATGTCAATTTCTTCTGTATTACTGTCATAACCTTCATAACCTGTATGAAGCAATCTATCAAATGCCTTTGCAGAGTCCTACTATATCATTTGTGTATGCCCTGTTATCAAGTAGCATAAAATACATGTAAATTTGCTAAATTGCAGGAGCTCCCATTTATAAACCCCTAATTATCTTCCTTTTCTGAAACATGGCTTATTCAAATATGCAACTGTCTTGTATCTATTAGACAGCTAATCTCTTGTGTCCATCTCACTAATGCATTATCCATTGTTATCACACTCAACTCAGCTTTTTTATTATTTTCATCAACAAATTGGCCGGCCTGGTTGGCCGAGTAGCGTATCCACTCTCCAGCCAAAAGGCTGCAAGTTTGAATCCTGCCATGGGCATGGATGTTGTGATTGTCTGTCAAAGTGATGGTGGTTGGCAGTAGATGGCACTGGTGTAAGTGATGCAGTTTGCTGTAGTTGGTGGATTGATGGTGAAGATGAACAGTTGTAGAGTAGGTGCCCTCCCTCAATGAGTCTTTGGCCTCCTTGGAGGTGTCACATGATAATAATAATAAACCACCACGGAGTGAAAAGACTAATCATGGGAGGTTCTCATAAATTCACTATACCCTAAAAATCCTTAACATGGTAATAAATCCAATAAATCAAATAACATAATTAAAAATAATAACCGTTATTATTTTCTGTCGTTATAATAATAATAATAATAATAATAATAACAAGTTGTTATGATGATAATAATAATAACAACAACAACTTGTTATAATAATAACATGTTGTTATTGTAATAAACAAAAACTTATTCTGATTATAAGACCATCGGTTTAATACACATATGTACAAGAACACTGACTAGTTTCACTAGCATACTGTCTAGCTTTGTCAAGACTAAAAAAGGTGAAAAAAAAATAATAAATGCAAAAAAAAACAAAAGAATACAGTAACCATTAACAACGGTTAGGCAACCAAATTTGACAGCTCGCGTGATAATGTATGCACGTAGCGAGATGCTTCCGTCATTATTGTGAATACGCATTACATAGTTTTTAGCATACTGTAGTTCCGCTATACTTAATGAATTAATCAGATTTTTCCATGTATCTTTCAATACTGCTCCTTGATTTCTGTTCAGGTTATTTCCTGTTCGTAGGACCACTGCTGCTTCTTTGAAAATTCGGCATCTGTAATCATCCTCTCTCTCTCTCTCTCTCTCTCTCTCTCTCTCTATATATATATATATATATATATATATAGCACTGAGCTGTTTTCCCAATCTATTGCGTGGTTAGAAGTTGAGAAGTGATGCGAAAAACCTGAGGTATCTGATCTGTTGTGATTTACATCTCCAACGTGTTCTTTCTGTCTAATTTCCAGGCTTCTTGAAGTTTGGCCTATGTAGGAAAGTCCACAAGTGTATGGTATTCTATAAACCCCTGCATATTTGAAAAAAAGGAACGCTGTCTTTAGGGGATCTTAAAAACTGTCTAATGGTTGCAGTCAGTCAAAACATAACTCTGATGTTGTAAGGCTTCAAAATTTTAGCTATTTTAGTGGAGACTGAACCAACATAGGGGATGACTATGGATGAAACGTACTGAGTTGCTATCCTTTGTTGTTGGAGGTTATTTTTATAAAGCAATTTGTTGATTATGTTTAGAGGATAACCATTTTGAGATAGCAATTTCGATATTTGAGAAAGTTCTGTACATACATTTTGTTCTTCTGTGACTATGTTTTGGCCTCCATTTCGTAACATATGAATGATGCTGTATTTTTGTGTATGATGATGATTGGAAGTAAAATGCAGATACCGTCCAGTATCTGTTGGTTTTCTATATATAGTAAGTTTAATATTATCATTCTCTTGTCTTTTGACCAGTATAATCTAAAAAAGGAAGTTGTTGATTGTTTTCCAATTCTAAAGTGAATTTGATTTTGTTGTGAAACGAGTTGATTTTATTTAAGAACACATGCAAGCTTTCTACTTTTTCTTGCCAAATGATAAAAACATCATCTACGTATCTCCACCAGACTGATGATTTTGGAACAATGTTGGCTAGAATGTCATTTTCTAATTTCTCCATGAACAAGTCCACACATGGTGGTGATAGGGGACTGCCCATGGCTAGACCTTCCAATTGTTGATAAACAATGTTGTTGACTTTAAAGAAATTGCAATTCAAGCAGTGTTGGAAAAGTTGTGTGATATCCCTAGGAAAGAGATCTTTTATAATGTCTATGACCACCTCAACTGGAACGTTCGTAAATAAGGAGACCACATCCAGACTGGCCATAATGTCTGTTTTTGATAGCTTAACGTTCTCGAGTTTCTCAACAAAGTGTTGAGAGTTCCTTAAATAAGACTCTGATTGTCTGATTTTTCCTTTTAGTAGGTTGACAAGGTGTTTGGCTAGTAGATATGTGAGGCAGAATCTGCCATCAACTATAGCAGGAAGCGGAACTTCTTCTTTATGCACTTTGCATAAAGGCGAGGTGTTATTAGATGTGAAGATTTTAGTTTTCTTTTTAACTCTTCAGGCCAGCTATTCATATTATGAATCAGAAGGTTTGTCTCGTTATGGTTAGTCATAGTTGGATCTTTGTTAAGTATTTTGTACGTGGAACTGTCCGATAGTAAATTATTGATCTTACTAATATAATCTCTGGAGTTCAAAATGTGGAGTTTCCTTTGTCCACTTTAGTAATTATTATACTTTGTTCCTTTGTAAGTTCCGAATAGCCGTTCTATCATAGGGAGTGGTATATAGTTTTGGTTGTTTTGCTGTGACAAGGATGATTGTGCTTTGGAATCTAATAACATTAGTTATAGCCTCTGGGAGAGGATAAAGACCTTTTCAAATACCACAAATGAAGTCCATTTTTGATATGTTGCTAGGAGCAATTGAAAAGTTGAAACCTTCCTTTAGAATTTCGGATTCTTGTTTAGAAAGGCAGTAATCTAACATGTTAAAAATCAATTTATCATCTGGTAGACAGTTATTAGAATTGTATTTGATGCTGTATTTTTGTGTATGATGATGATGATTGGAAGTAAAATGTAGATACCATAGATTTCAAAGCACAATCATCCTTGCCACAACAAAACCACCCAAACTAAATACCACTCCCTATGATAGAAAGGCTATTCGGAACTTACAAAGGAACAAAGATATAATTATTAAAGCGGACAAAGGGAACTCCACAGTCATTTTGAACTCCAGAGATTATATTAGTAAGATCAATAATTTACTATCAGACCGTTCCATGTACAAAATACTTAACAAAGATTCAACCATGACTAACCATAACGAGACAAACCTTCTGATTCATAATATGAATAGTTGGCCTGAAGAGTTAAAAAGAAAACTAAAATCTGCACATCCAATAACACCTCACCTTTATGGTGCACCCAAAATGCATAAAGAAGAAGTTCAACTTCGTCCTATAGTTGATGGCAGATTCTCCCCCACATATCTATTAGCCAAGCACCCTGCAAACTTACTAAAAGAAAAAATCATTCAATCAGAATCTTATTTAAGGAACTCTCAACACTTTGTTAAGAAACTCAAGAACATTAAGCTATCAAAAACAGACATAATGGCCAGTCTCGATGTGGTCTCCTTATTTACGAACGTTCCAGTTGAGGAGGTCATAGACATTATAAAAGATCTCTTTCCTAGGGTTATCACACAACTTTTCCAACACTGTTTGAATTGCAATTTCTTTAAAGTCAACAACATCGTTTATCAACAACTGGAAGGTCTAGCCATGGGCAGTCCCCTGTCATCACCATGTGCGGACTTGTTCATGGAGAAATTCGAAAATGAAATTCTAGCCAACATTGTTCCAAAATCATCAGTCTGGTGGAGATATGTAGATGATGTTTTTATCATTTGGAAAGAAAAAGTGGAAAGCTTACATGTGTTCTTAAATAAAATCAACTCGCTTCACAACAAAATCAAATTCACTTTAGAATTGGAAAAACAATCAACAACTTCCTTTTTTAGATATACTGGTCAAAAGACAAGAGAATGATAATATTAAATTTACTATATATAGAAATTGAAAGTTAATTTTTCACTTGGTCAGACTATAATAAATTTAGTTTAATCCTTTATCCAAGTGTGTGCAAACAAAGTTTGCCCCTGAAAGTATCTTCAGGACTGGGATAAAGTGGTACAACACTGGGCAACACCTTTGCAAGGAGTTGCCTGGTGTTGTACCACTTTACCCCATTCCTAAAGATACTTTCAGACAAAAACTTTGTTTGCACACACTTGGATAAAGGATTAAACTAAATTTATTACTATATATAGAAAACCAACAGATACTGGACGGTATCTGCATTTCACTTCCAATCATCATCATACACAAAAATACAGCATCATCCATATGTTACAAAATAGAGCCCAAAACATAGTCACAGACGAATAAGATGTACATACAGAACTTTCTCAAATATCGAAATCGCTATCTCAAAATGGTTATCCTCTAAACATAATCAACAAATTGCTTTATAAAAATAACCTCCAACAACATAGGATAGCAATTCAGTACGTTTCATCCATAGTCATTCCCTATGTTGGTTCAGTCTCCACTAAAATAGCTAGAATTTTGAAGCCTTACAACATCAGAGTTATGTTTAGACCGACTGCAACCATTAGACAGTTTTTAAGATCCCCTAAAGACAGCGTTCCTTTTTTCAAATATGCAGGGGTTTATAGAATACCATGCAGTTGTGGACTTTCCTGCATAGGCCAAACTTCAATTACCTGAAAATTAGACAGAAAGGACACATTGGAGATGTAAATCACAACAGATCAGATACCTCAGGTTTTTTGTCACTTCTCAACTTCTAACCATGCGATAGATTGGGAAAACAGCTCAATGCCATATATATAGAGAGGATGATTACAGATGCCGAATTTTCAAAGAAGCAGTAGTGGTCCTACAAACAGGAAATAACCTGAACAGAAATCAAGGAGAACTATTGTGTTAGATCCTGAATGAAGGAATCTTGCAAAGAAATCATTCATTCAGATTCTAACATACTAAACTTACTAACAAAGAGAAATACCTGCACATCAGCTGAAATCAAAAGTGAAACTTCTTCACTTTATGTATAAATTTGCAATTTTTATCTTATGTTCCATGTACTTTAATCTTTTGATCACTACTAGAATTAAATTAGAGGATGTCTTAAAGGAAGAATTTTGTTTATATTAATTTTAAGCCTCACTTAAGCTGTATAGATTAACTATGAATCACCAGATAGTTACTAAGTAATAATTCTTAGAAAGTATACAAGTACACGTGTCCAACGTAACACCGCCGTTGGTAGCTTACACGGAACATACGTTGACGGGTATTCCGTGAATTGAAGAGTACGACAGCATCGGGAAAGCAAGGGATGAACCCAACGGGTGAAAAGAGATGGCTCGTGTGCAAAAGGCATTCTGAAAAAGGGGGCGCTCTAACGAAGAATATAAGGGGACGAGCGCCATATCGGAAACCCTTCTTGTCATATCGTTTTCCTGTTTGGTGGTTCAGAAGTTAGCTGGTAGTTCGAGTAAAGGGAGGGGGGGGGATGAAGCATCTGTGGTAAGATAAGATGTTGGACAGCGAGCTTTCTTGAGAATGGAGTAGGATTCTACGCAGAGCTGAAGGTAAAATTTCCAGTCCTAGCAGAATCAAGCCGTCGCTGAAAAGTCCCATCAAAATGTATCCTGAAACACAGAGATTCGAGTCTGTTTTCGGCAGAAATCATGAAGATAGCATAACGCCTACATTGCCGAAAGGGCAGCCAATAGACAAGAAGTAATCAGATGTACACGTGGTGCTGAAAGACGCGGGAAAAAGTTCGGTAAAGTAAAATTACTCTATTTTTTGTATAATATTCTAGAGAAGATTATATGTGTATGTAAATTAAGAACATTTTCTAAAGAACTTTGTAGACAGTCTCTAATTAGAAAGTTAACCTCCTTTGAGAGTAAGAAGAATTGTTTGGGAGAGATCCTTTGTGTTATATGTGATAAGATTAACAAAACGAGATTTGAATTGTGGAATTTTAGTAACTGAGTAACATTAGAATGTTTGTTTTATCATCTTATGAATAGCATTGCAGAAAGGAAATTTAACTTAACTTCATATCATATGCAATCTATCCCAATTTTCAATTACATGTTTTACGATGTTTCATAAGCTTTGATTTAATTTAGAATATGTTAACCTCTTAACTCGAGTTTTATATTTAGTATTGAGTCAAACTGAGTGTATGAATTTTTGTGTATTCTGTTTAGATATTCCAATAAACATGTCATATTTACCTAAACCCGAGTCATGCCTGAATACGATTCTAAACTACCACTTATAAAAATAGAACCTATTTTGGCAGGAAGGAATTAGGAAGTGTATATAATTATAGATTTAGGTCATGACTGCAATAATCTGAATCTATACGGCAGTGTTAAAGAAGATCATTGTATAAGAATGCCTCAGAATCTAGTATTGTCCCCCTGAGTAAGGATCTTTTCTGCTATAGGATATTGGCTGGCGTAGCAAAATATAAATTCACCAGTATCCGAAGAGGAAACAATCCTAGATGTTAGCATATTAGGCCCGATATCTGAAGAAGTAAAATAGTGATAGAAAGATAGAATAGATATATATATATAAAACAGAACATATAGAGAAAGTAACGACATAACAAGAGCAGCTGGTAGGATTTTATAATTGAGTAAGGTTATGAATGAATAAGAAAGGATAATTAAGCATAAAAAAAGTATAAGTCACGTAAATAAAATATAAAACGATGGCACAGGGTACTTATATAACAATTGAAAGATACATGGAAAAATCCGATTAATTCATTAAGTATAGCAGAACTACAGTACGCTAAAAACCATGTAACGCGTATTCACAATAATGACTGAAGCATCTCGCTACATGCATACATTGTCATGCAAGCTGTCAAATTTGGTCACCTAACCGTTGTTAACTGTTACTGTATTCTTTCGTTTTTTGCATTTATTATTTTTTTTTTTCACCTTTTTTAGTCTTGACAAAGCTAGATAGTATGCTAAGGAAACTAGTCGGTGTTCTTGTACATGTGTATTAAACTGATGGTCTTATAATCAGAATAAGTTTTTGTGTTTATTACAGTATATAAAGACCAAATATGCATAGTCTAAATGGACAACATGTTGTTATTATTATATTATGTCGTTGAAAAACATATTGTAAACATAATAAATATATATTTCCAAAATTTCCATATTTTAATAAAGCATTACAGTAGAATGATATTGAGAAACCTGCACTATATTTATAATAATAAAAAAAAAAGTAATGGTAAAAACATTATTAGTCTTGTTTATAATGCACTATACTCATTGCAGAAATCACACTTGATTTTATAAATTTCTGCTAATCTTGATAACTATAACTGACCTCCACAAGAAAATAATGCATTACCAAAGAATGTCTCTAATGTAAGAAACTACAGGTTCAGCAAATTTAAAAGATTTTCTAGTTTCACAAAATGTAAAATGGTGCTCTCATTAGCCATTTAACCAATAATAAAGGGTTCTAAAGCCTTGGGCAATTGTTTGCAACTTATACAAAATATTTTTCTTTTTTAATCAATGCAGAAAGAAGTAATACCTGTAATGCCAAAGTAAAGGTGCTCTTACATTTTCTCCAGTGATGATACTGTGTGAGCAGGCAGAAACATTGTGAGTGCAAAGGTTATCATGAATACACCAGCTGCAGGCCCAGGAACTTGTTACACATGACATACATCTAGAAATGTTAAACTGAATTAGCCATAATTCAGAAAATAATAATAAGATCAATTAATCCAATTGAAATAATGAAACTTAGTCTCAATTTCTTTCAAGCTAGAAGATGGATAATAAAATATCATTACCATGATTGGGATGGACTGCCATTGGATGTTGTGAATGCAAGTACTGTAAATGAATTCAAGAATAAGTATGATAGCTGGTGCATGTAATAGTAAGTGGCCTCCTTCGATGAGTCCCTGACTCCCTAGAGGTCTCTCTTAATAATAATAATATAAAGAAGTTTGAATGCATCATGAAGGCTGTTAAAAAAGTAAAGAAGAGAGAATCTGGTTGTAGTTAATAGATGTAGCTGGACATCAACAGCACTGTTCTGTTCTTATTTATTAGTTTTCATCTCAGTCATGTTGTTAAATACATCTTTGAAAATGAAGAATATTTAAAAATGTGTTCAACTTGAAAATGCATGTAGTTATTTTCATAATGAAAAAACATGTCTAATCACCATGGTGATTTTATAGTTTTTTTTCTTGCATAAAGAATATGGTTTGTTCATTTAATGAAAGAAAGAGTCACCTGAAAGAACTAGGAAGCAGTAGATTGCAACTCTAGAAACGTTATGCATATAACATTAATGTTTATAAACAAAGTTCATATGCGAGTATGTGGCAACAAACATTTATGATTTTTCATCTTTGATGTACTCTTCTCAAATCTATCTCTCTTTCTCTCTCTCATATCACTTTATCACAGGATTCAAAATGAATTAGTATTTCACAACTCTACTTGTTCAGTATGAAAATGCCTTAAAGAACAGCACTGTTTCCATCAGTAATATTGCAAACAAAGAAACTAACATTAGTCTCTTTTATGCGATAATGAGAGACGAAACTTGCATTCACCTTTACATGCCAGACACAAAAGAGACATCTGGAAGTATAATACCAAATCTCCATATTACAAGCACACACAAAATAAATATTTAAAAAAAAATAAATAAATAAATAAATAAGATCACCTGTTGTAGCAAGTGAAAGTGATGGCCACTGCTTTTCAGGATTAGAAAGCATATTGCCATTGCTGGCATGCCAAAAGGAGACACGAATGCTATATCCAAGCATCCATATATTCGCCTCCTATTAGTCCATTTTGATAGGGTTTCACCGGTCTGACAGCTGTTTCAAAGTAGTTGGTTTTCATCAGAGACCAGGCAGAAACCTCAAGAGAGCAAAAACTCTCTTTCGATACTAAGGAACTTGAAACATCGGAGAGGTTTATTTTTCGTAAGCGAACTCTCAGTCGGTGCATAAAAGTATTTACTAAAATAAAGAGCTAAAACGCTTCAGTTCGGCAATGCAAAAATTATAAAAATCAAGTGGATATTAAATATATTATTATTATTATTATTCAGGCGTCCAAGGAGTCAAAAGACTCATCAAGGGAGGTCCTTCCTAAGACATAAAGTTTATCAAGACTCATCGAGGGGAGGTCCCCCCCCCTGAGAAACACAAAGTCTATCATACCACTCTTTAAACTCACTGACCGTTCTCGCTCCGACTACTCCATCAGGCAATGCATTCCACGGCTCAACCACCCTCCACACAAGGAAACCACTCCTTATCCTCTTTCACAGTTTCCTTTCGTAACTTCCAGGGATGGCCTCTTGTCATCACTCCTTCCCGCTGTTCAACCAAGCGAAAGAACTCCCCAGTGTCAACCCTGTAACCACCTCTCAACAGTTTAAAAGTCTCAATCATAACACCTCTCCTTCTTCTATCCACCAAACTCTGCAGTCCACATTATAGCATTATTTCAAAGCCGAATACAGAAACTATAAAAGTTTCGGACCAGAGAGCTTACGGGAATACACTCACCAGCATTTACAAGTTGCTTAAGCCAGACCTTATAGGAGGAACGATCGCTATGTCCAAGCACCCATATATTCACCTATTCAGATTTGAAATAATGCTGGATTTAATATCCACTTGATTTTTATAATTATTGCATCACCAAACTGAAGCCTTTTGGCTCTTTATTTTTGTAGCAAATCGTTTTTTTTTTTTTTTAATTCGGATGAAATATTCTACAAGGAGGATATATATGATAGAAAACTAATCCACACTGCCAAAAATATAATGATTAACTGAACAATTATGAAAAAATATAATAAACTTTTATTAATAAATTTTAAATGCCGTTTTGTATTGGCTGTTTTTTGCTTCACGTATCAGGCTTTGCATTCTTATTTTTAAAACAACTTTCACATTGCACTCATTTAGAAAGACCACTAGTATGACTGTGGCAATCTAAAAATTACTAGTGTAACAAGTATGACAAATGTAACATGAAAAGGAAAGAATAGATATTAAATAGATAATATCTATTTAATAGAATAGATAGATATATAAAAGAAAAGAATGGATGAGCAATTTGTAAGTATGAGGAGTGAATTTAAAGAGCTGTTATTGATTGTTTTTTCCACATATCAGCAACGTGAACTGTAATGCACTGACAACAGTTAAAAAACCATCGTATAGAATATAAGTCAAGATGCCGGCCTGCTTGGCCGAGTTGTTAGCTTATCCACTCTTGCATCAAAAGGCTGCTGGTTCGAATCCTACCATGGGCAGAGATGTTTGTGATTGTGAAAATACTATTGGTGGGCAGTAGATGGTGGTGGTGTAGATCAGGGTTTCTCGAACTTTTTCTACGACGGAACACTTCACAAATCCTGAAATTTTCACAGAACACCTTGGTTATTTTATAATGTATTAATTAATAATTAATTGGTAATTTAACTGATTTTATTATTAATTAATTGTTGATAATTAATTATTACTTAATAATTAATTAAACATCAATTAAATCATCATTAAATTAATTTGTGCTGATTTTCATTGACATATCCTATTCTGATCACTAAAAATTTATAATATTATTATAAGTACTTGCAAGTGAATGCCAGACCTTTTCTCCTGTGTGCTGGTAGTTTTCCCCTCCTTTTGTACATCCTGGAGATCTTTGTAGGCTTCAAGTGGATGACTCACTATCTGTTCCGTCACAAACACCTTCAATAAGAGATTTCTTAATACCAAAATTAAGCCAAGTCCCTTGTCTCT
Organism: Typopeltis vanoorti; assembly: GCF_054136105.1. Lineage (NCBI taxonomy): Eukaryota > Metazoa > Arthropoda > Arachnida > Uropygi > Thelyphonidae > Typopeltis > Typopeltis vanoorti. The sequence continues at coordinate 81,040,867 of NC_143550.1, forward strand.
TATTCATATTAGAATTTAAATCTGTATTCCTATTACTTTTAAAAAAATCACAGCACTCCGGTTTCAAAACAAGCACTTACACACACTGCAATACGAACTTACGAAGAAAGTATTCAGTATTAATGGATTTGAGAACCGAATACAGACTACCTTGATCTTCAATTTCAGTGGAAAAATTTTCTTTATACTTGATTCGTCACTGACTTTTGCAACACAGATGTTATTTCGTTCAGTTTTGAGAACAGAGGATATGCCACCCATTGTTGTAATCGGCTTGCAGGCAATTTTTATGACCAGTCATAAACAGTGGTATTCTCTTCCCCGATTGTTGAAAGATTTCAATGTGTGAAAATTAACAATAATTCATGAATATTTCCATGTTTAAAAATATGACTCTTGGTCACTGACATTTGCTACATAGATGTTATTTCATTCAGTTTTGAGAACAGAGGATACGCCGCCCATTGTTGTAATCGGCTTGCAGACAATTTTTATGACCGGTCATAAACAGCGGTATTCTCTTCCCCGATTGTTGAAAGATTTTGATGTGTGAAAATTAATGATAATTCATGAATATTTCCATATTTAAAAATATGACTCTTGCTCACTGACAGTTGCTACACAGATGTCATTTCCTTCAGTTTTGAGAAGAGAGGATATGCCACCCATTGTTATAATCCGCTTGCAGGCAATTTTTATGACCCGTCATAAACAGCGGTATTCCCTTTCCCAAATGTTGAAAGGTTTCGATGAGTGAAAATTAACAATACACGGATGTTATTAGGTATTAGGCATTCTGGGTTTGAGCTTTACGACAAATTCACGAATATTATTCTCCTCAATATATTTCCATTATAACATATTTATTTCGTGAAAAATGCTTAGAAAACTAAAATGACAAATTATAGACCTTCTCGCAGAACACCTATTCACCTTCAGCAGAACACTAGTGTTCCACGGAACACAGTTTGAGAAACCCTGGTGTAGATGATGATGATGATTTTTGTGGTTCATTGTAGTTGGTAGATTGAGATGTGGGAGACGGAGTGTTGTAGAGTAGGTCCCCTCCCCTCGATGAGTCTATGGACTCCCTGGAGGTGTCACGTAATAATAATAGTATTAATAAAAGTACATACAGTACAAGAAAAATATTAAGTGACGAATAATGTAAAATTATTATTATTATTCACATTCTTGACATGTACCCTCAAGGGATGTACGGGATATTACAATAGTATTACATATAGAACTTACATCATTACTAACTGCCTATCAACAATTTTCCTACAAATCAATCTGTTATCTGTCAAGATCCAACATCGTCAGATCTTATATTTCTGTCTTCTAAGGCACTTTATACTATATCAATCCACCTAGGCAGGAAAAAGATCCAGAGGAACATCCTCGTTTTTAATATGATATTGCTATTAATGCCATCTGTTCAGGCCCATAATCTTTCTCAGGACTCTCATATCTCTTGTTCTCTAGTCTTTGGTCAAGTGTTTTATTTCTAACCCAGCTTTTCCATAAGTTAAAACTGGTTTGAACACTGTCTTGTATACAGCTAATTTAGTGTTTTAACTAATTTCTCTTTTAGTCCATATAAATTTATTCAGTTGACTTCCTGCCATACCAGCTTTGTTGATTCTGTTGTCTATTTCCATATTCAATTTACCATCTTCACTAAAAATTGTGCCTAAATAGCTGAAATGTTTTACTTGTTCTATAGGTTCACCATTCACAACACTTCATATTTTCAATATTTCTGCCACATTTCATTGTCTTTGGCTTGTTATTGCTGATTTTCATATCAAATTTATTACAACAGTTATTCAACTCAGTCAGAGAATCTTGCAGACTTGTACTGGATTTTTTGATATCAAGTTTAATACTGCTTTTCTTCATAATGTGATCCATATAGATAATGAATAACAAAGGGCATAATGTACATCCTTGTCTTTCACCAGAATTAATATCAAACCATCTCTTCCTGTACTTCCTTCAATTCTAACTGCTAACTTACAACTCAAATAAAGACTAAGTATTGCTTGATATAATGCCCCACTGACACCATATAACTGTAGCATTTTGAATAACTTTTCTCTTGGCACCTTGTCATATGCCTTTTGCAGGTCTACAAAACTTAAATACAGATCATTGTTATATTTCCATGATTTCTCAACTATCTGTTATAATGTGAAAATCTGATCCTGACAGCCTCTATCTGGCCTGAATCCAGCTTGTTCTTCATCAAGCTTCCCTTCTGCAATCCTTCTCAATCATTTCTCAAGTATACTTGCATAAATCTTACCAGGAACACTCATCAGGGACACACCTCTGTAATTCTCACATTCAGTTTTATTTCCCTTTTTGTATATGGCACTACAAGAGCTCCAATCATCTGGAATTTGTCCCTCTGTCCAGGCTTTCTGATCTATGCAGTGCAGCCATTGCAAGACTTCTATACCTCCATACTTAAGCATTTCTGGTCGAATATCATCTATTCCTAATGCCTTTCCATATTTCAGGCTTTTAATGGATTTTTCTACTTCAAGTATGGATATGTATTTCTGACTGCACACATGCCGAGTATTTTTTACCACTGTGCTGTCATCACTGCTTGTTTCATTTAGCAATTTTTCGAAGTAATTACTCCATACATCAAGATATCTTTTTCTCTAGTTTTCATGTCACCTTTTTCATCTCTAATTCCTCTTACAGCACTCTTTCCTCCATTTCTGAGCTTTTTCAACAGCCTCCAGAATATCTTGCCACCTTCCTGATATTTATTTTCTATGTTCTTGCCAAAATCTTCCCATGACTTTTGTTTAGCTAGTTTTACACAATGCTTAGCTTTCTTACATTTGTCTCTGTATTCTCTAAGAGCACAAGCTGACTTATTCACCAGGAACTTTCAATATGCTTTTTTCTTTTCCTTCAAAGCCCTCTTTAACTTCCTGTGTCCACCACGGAGTTCTGATTTTTTCTATCCTTGCAGACAACATCACACACATTCCTCTCTGGCTGAAAAAAATTGATGTTTTCTTCAGGGTGTTCTACTAAATCTTCAAGATATGGTTCTTGTTCTCAAACTCTTTCATTTTTTTTTAATAATGTTTGTGTATTTTAGTCTACGGTTCACATCTGAGAGCTGTTCAAGTTTTATTCACTTTAAAACTTTCTTACATGTTCTTTTCAATATGTAATTCAATTTTATCCTGCTCAAGACTAAATAGTGATCACTTCCAATTTCAAATCCTCTGAACACTCTAGTGTCCTGCACTAGAGTGTTCAGAAGATTTGAAAACATCAACTATCAACAAGGATTAAAAAAAGTCAATGAGACTTTTTTTAATCCTTGCCTCTTCTCTCCATGTGAATTTATGCACATTTTTATGTTGGAACATTGTGTTAGTAATAACCAGTCCATGTTGATGACCTGAGCAGAAATCCAACAGTATTTGCCATTAGGCAAATACTGTTGCAAATACCACAGGCACAAATAAGTCTTACTGTCCAGTTCCCCATTCTGATATTTGCCCACATCACTCTACTTGATATTGCCTGCCATTCAAGAAGATCAGCCTCATATTTAGTGTTGAATACTTGTTTTGTTATTATGAATTTGAATTATTTGAATTATTATTATTATATGGATATCTCCTTGGAATCAGATGATTTATACAAGGAAATCCATTATTCACACCAGCTATTATTTATACAATACCTATCATACCGCTCCATAAAGTCACTGACTGACACGGCACTCATGACCACCTCTAGCAACCCATTCCACCAACTCACCACCAAAGAAGCAAAGAATCTAGTTGTAACACATCTGCTAACCATACTCTTACACAGTTTCCAAGGGTATGATTCCTTGTTCTCTCCTTTCCTGCCATGTACTGAAAAAGGTCTTCAGTGTCCATCCTATAAAACCCTTTAATAACTAATAGGTTTCTAATCATGTCTCCTGGGTTTTTTTTTTCCCCCTATCAGCCAGTTTTTGTAACCCACAGACCTTTCATAATGTTTGTTACTTACATTTGGATTATCTGCACTACTTCTTCATCCCTATAGAATCCAGGGGACCAGACCTACTTATTGTAGTCTATCTGTTTTGGCTACCTTTGCAACACAGTCACTATCCCTGGTCTCCTCAGTTTTCTGCAGTTCAGTTCCACCAATATAGTACACAGCTTGTGATCTCTTCCTAAAATGCATCACCTTACATGTGGTCAAGTTAAACTAGTAGTCTCCCTTTGCTCATACTACTAATCTATTTAAGTCATCTTGCAGGATCTCTACATCCCTTTCATTGACTATCACACTTCCTGGATTTGATTCATTAGCAAAAACTGAACATTTCCAATTAAATCATTTCCTATATCACTAATGTACAAATTAAACAATAGAGGACCAAGCACTGAGCACTATGGTACACCACCACTGGTCACCTGCCTTCTCTTGGACTCAAATCCTCCATAAACACTCTTTGATATCTATCTATCAGCCACCCTCTAATCCAAGGGTCTTCAACCTTTCAGACAGTGCATGCAGGCTGCATTAAAAATTTCAATGAAGCCCGCAGGCCACTAAGCTATACTGCAGTATTTAGAATTGCAAGATGCTTTCCAGATTCACAAGGAACACTGTGCATTTGATACTTTACATAAAATCCTATAAAAATAAGCAAACTCAGCTTTAACAGCGTAGGTAAAAGTTGGGTTCATGATAAGTAAATACAATCGATACTTGAAAAAAGATAAATTTAATGAAGAAAACATTCATTTTTTTACAATGTCAATGGGAAACTTGGCAATGTTTTTCCTTGACCAGCTTGTCGATGTTGGAAGTCGTTATGCACAGAGTATTTTCGAGATGTTGGTCCGTAATCTGAGTTCTTGTCTTGGACTTGATATGCTTCATTCTGGAGAAGAACTGCTCACATAAGTATGTGCTTCCTAACAAAGCACACTTCTTCAAAGCACGCCGGAGAAGATTAGGGAATGCGTCCTCAGAAATGTAGTCTTTGTGAAATGTAAGCAAGGGCACATTGAATAATTTTTCTCTCAAAGAAGAGTTGGTTTGGAGTTCAAGCTGCTCCATTTGTACTGAGCCTGACATTTCAGCAGCATTGACACTGAATGGCATTGAAAATAAATCTAAAGAAGACTGTTAGTTACAAAAATCACTAAATCTCTCTTCGAACTAACTTCGCAACATGGCTAATTTTGCAGCGCATTCATCAAGAGACGAACAGTTGGACTCAGCATGAAACTGAAAATGAGGTCTTTTTCTGCGAGTTGTGCCTCTCAAAGTTTGAGCTTGGTCACAAAAGCTTTGATGTGATCAAATAGAGTGTGCACCAGTTGATCTTTGGATTGTAGCCGCGTATTTAGGTCATTCATATGCAGCGAGATGTCGGTCACAAAGGCAAAGCCTGTCATCAACTTCGGATCATTAAATTCCGCAACTGGATTCCCCTTGGTTTGCATGAACTGTTGTATTTTGCTCCTTAAGTCAAAGACTCTTTTAAGAACCTTCCCTCTGCCAACAAATGCACATCACTATAATAAACCACATCACCATGATCCTCTTCATACTCTTGGATCAAAAACCCTTGGAATTGATGATGATTCAATCCTCTTGCCCTAATAATGTTGATGACAGTCACAATAACTTTCATGACATTCTCAAATCCAATAGTTTTCATGCACAAATTCTCCTGGTGGATTAAACAGTGGTAATGGATGAAATCTTTTCCTTCAAGTTCTGGTTCTTTCCATAACAGCACAACAAACCCTTCATTCTTTCCCACCGTAGCAGGAGCACCATCAGTTACCACACCCTTGAGGTTGGTTAAGCTGAGGTCAAAACGCTGGAGCATTTTCTTGGCGGCTTCAAGAACATCTTTTCATCATTCCCTTCATAGATAAGAGCACTAGCAGTTCTTCTGTCGCATTGAATTGTTGATCAATGCCACAGACAAAGACAGCCAGTTGTTCTGTATCCTTAACATCTGTGCTCTCATCTAAAGCAAGTGAATATGACGTAAATTCAGACGACTGTTTTTTTAAAGTTTCTTCAATGTCATTGGCAAGTTCTTCGACATGTCGTGCTACAGTTACCCTAGACAAACTCGGGTTTTTTAAACACTTCCTTATTATTTAGGCACAGAATATCCCCTGCAGCGATGAGACACTCTTTCACAAACTCACCATGCAAGAAGGCTTTTGATTTTTTAGCAATTTTTTCAGCTATTACATAACTTACTTTGATGCACACTTTACTCTCTTTCCTCTGCCTTTTAAATGTATCCTGCTGGCATTATAAATCAATTTGGAAACAGTTCACTTTGTCCACACAAAGCCACCCTTGAAGTTGATCGAAATTGGATGCATGCTTTGTCTCATAGTGCTGATCGGCACAAAAAAGTACAAATTGGTCCACTTTTCATTAAAAATCGGACAAGAAATCACTTGATCTACACTTTTTACTCATAGATGCCATAGTGATGGAAGGTGAACTCAAAAAATGATCCAAAATGGCCATGTAACGGTTATTATCCACTGAATATGTCTCACACTAATGAAAAAAGTCTGGCAATATAAAACCACAATAGGCTATGACTGACAAGATGAACCTGCGTGCACTTATACACGAATATCACACTGTTCACGACTGACTGACTGACTGTGGATGAGATCCTCTTGTATTTATATGATAATAACGAAGTATCGAGACCCTTCGAGATGTATCTGAAAGGCACTATACAGCGCACTCAAATGAACTATTTAACAAATCAGCCATCTACCTGCAACATTAGTACTAGTACTTAAGTACCGCTTGGTGTTGGTAGATGGCTGAAGAAGCATGTCTATTTAATATTTACTTTTTTATAGGATTTTATGTAAAGTATCAAATGCACAGTGTTCCTTGTGAATCTGGAAAGCATCTTACAATTCTAAATACCGCAGTATAGTTTAGTGGCCCATGGGCTTCATTGAAATTATTTTTTATTTAATCGCGTTTTAATGTTAAGTAGTTATTTTTTCAAAATAGCCGACGGGCCATGGCAAAGAGCTCTGTAGGCCATGCGTTGAAGACCCCAGCTCTAATCCAAATAATCAGATTCATACATTCTCATTTGCTCCAATTTATGCAACAGGCATACATGTGAAATCCTGTCAAATGTCTTTGCAAAGTCCAGCATTATCGCTGAGTAGACCAGCCATTTTCTTTTTCCAAATCTATTCTCACTATTAAAAAGTAAGCAAATTATTAAGGCAAGACCTGCCCTTCACAAAACCATATTACCCCTTATATTCATGCAAGGTCTGTTGCATGCAGCTCATCAGTATAGTTGGTACATTCTGAATTGGATCCGACCAGATGTTAGGATGTCTGAGAAGAAAACAGCTACAGACCCTACTAGAGACTGATTTTGAACTGCCTGTACAGACATACAAAACCAGAGTATTCTGCTCTGTGTTTGAAAGAGCTGTTGGTAGACGGGGGGGGGGATGTTTTGAAGTATAACTACAAGCTATAGACATCACGGTAGCCAATATTGTCTATAGCTTATAGTAATACTTTTATTTGCAAATCAAAGAAAAGCAGCTCCTGACAAGTATTATACAAATATTTCCATCATAAACAGAAAATAATTTGCCATGTAGGATAGTGCCATTTTATGCCACCACAATTATATGCAATAATAAGAACAGTTGTAATAAATATACTTTTGAGAATTTGAATGCTATACTCTAGTGATACTGCTGATTTTTTTTAATCAGCATTAAAAAATTTCCTGTTTTCTGCAAGTCAGTATTTTAACTAAACTTTAAACAACACCGCAATAGTTCAAAACTAAAAATTTTATTCCTCTAAATTAAAATATTAACTTTATAAGTGAACCAAAACATCATATAGATTTTTTTCTTTCTTTCTTTTTTCTTGTACTGCTTCTACATGTTTTAGAACTTATGGCAAATTAATGAAATGTATGCGTATACGATTATGGTTACAAAACCCAAGGATACTTGGAAGGTTGTGAGTACTTAAGTGCCATTAGAGCCACTGATGATTATGGGCAGGGGGTTGATATTCATTTTTGAAGAGCCGGATGCTCTAGTCTTTGGGGAGTACCTCATGGGGAAGGCCATTTCTGAGAACAGACAAAGAGAGAATGAAAGATGAATAGAAGTAAAGTTCACTGGCTGGCAGTTGAATTGTAAATGATATTGGTAGTTGTTGCTTATATTACCATAGGATTAGTAAAAATGGAGGGATGCTAGTTCCACTGAATACTTCATGGAGATGAAATGAAAGATGAATGGGAGTAGCAAGTTCATGATGGATGTTAGTTCTGCTGAAATGGTACCCATGAAGGTATTTGTAGGAAAGACATAATGCAGAAGTCAACCATCAGTTAGATAGAAGTTTGAGAGTTTATGAGATAGATGTCATCAATTAGCCAAGCAGCCCTCTTTTGGACAGCATCAAGAAAATTTAGAGAGGTATTTGGCTCACTTCTCCAAATGTGCGGGTACTATTCCAAGTTGAGCAGATTTGGAATTTGTAGAGATTTAGTAGACAAATAGGTGAAGGCTAATGGCTTGAGCAAAATTGAATGTCATGTTTTTTTAAGGCTGGAAATGATATGGGAATGATAATGATGTGTTTGGCAGGAAAAGGAAGTAAGTGTACTCTCACAAAGAGAGTAAATCTGGTGTTTGTAACTATTTAGCTGAATGTTTTCAAAAGAAAGAAGTACTAAGCTTTATTTTGCAAGAAAAACAGGCAAAAGTTTTTTTTTTTTTTTTTTTTAAAGCACTGAGGGAACCAGATTGTCATAACCTTAGAAAGATTGTGTGAAGCTTAATGTTTAGAGCACTGGTTGTAGAAGATCTTACAGCATGAGACATATGAGCAATGCAAGGTTTGTCATATGAGTAGGAGGAATGGAAAGTACTATCATTGGAAAGAATATGGATAGGGTTTGAGTTCAGTGAGAAAAGGTTGTTAATGTATATGAAAGAGAGTGAATAATACCCTGAGAACACTAGCATTAGTAGAAAAATCTGAGGACAGAACACCATCTAACATAACATAACAGTGAATAACTCAAGAGAAAATTGGTGACTCAATTACAAAAAGGTGGAAGGTAGACCATAAAATTGAAATTTGCTGAGAAGTCCTCTATGTCAGACCATATCAAATGCAACAGTATGGATTCCCCCAAACTTTTTCATGACATGTACAGAGGTGGGTGATATAGATGAGAAGATCTGCCGTGAATCCTGAATTGCAGAATCTGTATCAGAGAAGTTAATTGTTGATGACCTCTTCCATTACTTAAGAAAGCACCAAGGTGATAACAGCAGGTTGATCTGATAACAGACATTTCCTTTGGGGAGGGAGCAGAATATGGAATTGTTGATGTACTGTAGGGTAGTTGCCAGCTGAGTATAATAAGATATAGAAATGATAAAGTACAAGTGTTAGTTCAAAAGCACATATCTTAAGTACAACTAGGAACAGAAGCCTTTTTGATATATAAGTGGTCAAGATTCTTCTCATGTTTTCTTGGTGGAAGGTCTCAGGTGCATGTAGCGCATTGTTCTCAGTATAATTAGAAGTGATTTGCCTTGGTCATCTATTCAGGACTTGGAAGAGAAGAATTATGTCAGGAGGTTAGCTCTGTGTTTAGGTATTGTCACAACAGTGCCACCTCAGTTAGAGAGAGAGAGAGAGAGAGAGATGGAAATACAGATAGATAAAAATTACAGCCACCAGCTTCTGCAAGGTTTGACCAGAGAATTACCATTTGTGAAAGAGGCGAGTTTTCTGCATTTAGCTCTTTCAAAACTAGATTTAGATTTGCTAATAGTTGTTTTTTGCATTTATTACAGGCTTCAGAGTAAGATGAAAACGAAGCTGAATTTTTGTTTTAAGCCATTTGCCATATGCTTTTTTTCCCCCCGTTGGTCTGCATTGGCACACATCTTGGAAAACCACACTTTGAATACTGGGTAGGAAGTTTGAATGAAGTAGAAATGAAAGCCTTTCTTATAATATGGATGATTTTTGCAATATAATCACGGCAAGTGTATATATAACAGGGCATATGTGGAATTACCGTGCTGGCAAGTATGACAAGCTTAGGAGATTGCTTGGATCAGTGCCATGGCATGTACAACTGCAAGGGCTGGACGTTGATAGAGCATGGGAAGTGATCAAAGAGCATTTACAAGAGGTTATGGCTGATTGTATACCTAAGGTCCGAATAGTGAAACAAGGAGGGGTTAAATGGATGAATAACACCATTAAGCTTGAGCTGCAAAAAAAGAAACAACTATGGAGGGAATTTAAAGAAAGGGGTGACCTGCAGGCACACGAACGGTATAAAGTACAGGCTAGAAGGGTAACGAGTGTGGTAAAAACAGCAAAAGCCGATTATGAAAGGAAACTAGCTATGCAAGCAAAAGAGAATCCCAAACAGTTCTTTCAATATGCTGCAAGCAAGAGAAAAACTGTACATGGCAAAATGATTTTAAGGAATGACGATGGTAAAGAGTTCACTGAACCAGTCGATATAGTGGAGTTACTGAGCGCACACTTTGCAAAAGTATATTATCCAGGTGGTGACGTTGAAAAAATGAAGGAACCATTAGTTTATATGGGAATTGTGATGAATGAAGTGGAGGTGAATAGTCTATTACAGAACTTTAATGTGAATACATCTGTGGGATTGGATGGTATACCGGCACGGGTCTTGCACGAAGCGGCTAATGAATTATCAGTGCCCTTGACCATGTTGTTTAATCTGAGTCTCAGGTCTGGCTTAGTCCCGAAGGCGTGGAAAGAGGGGAAAATAGTTCAACTGCATAAAGGAGGATCCAAGACTATGGTTGCAAATTACCGACCGATCAGCATATCAGGAGTCGTTGTCAAGGTCTTGGAGAAAGTAGTCAAGGGAAAAATACAGGAATGGATTGATGAAAATGAGATACTGTACAGAGGACAGCATGGCTTTGTGAAGGGTAGATCATGCCTCAGTAACTTGCTCAAGTTTTATAACAGGGTGACGGCTGAACTGGATAAGGGAAATGGGTTTACAGTGATACTGCTGGACCTGGCAAAGGCGTTTGACAGGATACCACATGGAATTCTAATCCGTAAACTACAACATATGGGAATGGATATAGGGTTGGTGAGAAGGATAGCTGGGTGGTTGATGGAGAGATATCAAAGAGTAGTTTATTCAGGAGTAGAGTCCAAAAAACGGCCTGTGACTAGTGGTGTGCCACAGGGTTCTGTTCTTGGACCACTGCTGTTTAATCTGTTCATTAACGATATAGGGAATGGTCTAAGTGGGACAGTTCATTTGTTCGCTGATGATGCAAAGTTGGGTAGGGCGATAGTGAATGCAGAAGATGTCAAAGTCTTGCAAGATGACTTAGATAGATTGGAGTTCTGGACTAAGGAGAATGGATGTCAATTTAATGTGACAAAATGTAAGGTTATGCATTTCGGAGTGAAAAGATTAGCAGCAGTATACCACATTGGTGGAACTGTACTCCAAGAGATTGATGAGGCCAGGGACTTGGGAGTGTTGGTGGATAGGGAGACGAAGTTTAGGGGGAACATTGCGAAAGTAGCTAAATCAGCTCATCAACTCACTTGGTTGTTGAAAAATACCTTGACGAGCAGAGAAAAACAAGTTATTGTACCTCTGTACCGAGCCCTGATAAGACCTCATCTCGACTACTGTGCCCAGATTTGGTCACCTCGGTTCCTTCTTGATGGGGAGGAGGTTGAGAGGATCCAGAGGCGAGTGACTAAGATGATAGCAGGTCTATGGAATGAACCATATGAGAACAGGTTGAAGATTTGTGGGTTGCAGAAACTAGTTGATAGGCGAAAAAGGGGAGATATGATTGAGACATTCAAATTGCTAAAAGGATTCTATAGGATTAATTCAGATGATATTTTTGAGATCAGGACTGGTGGTGGGAGAACTAGGGGACACCCATGGAAGCTGGGCAAGAGCGTGGTTAGCAGGGGTGTTAGAGCTGGGTTCTTTACTTTTAGAGTGGTAAATGAGTGGAATAAGCTGCCAGAGTCTGTTGTGGGTGCTATGACAGTGAGCGAGTTCAAGGCAAGGTATGATAGATACTGTGAGGATGTTGAACAGCTGTGTGAACATGATGTTTAGGGCCTCCCTCGATGAGTCTAAGGACTCCTGGAGTAGCCCGTGGTAATAATAATAATAATAATAATAAAAAAAGTCTCTGGATCTGGAGAATGGAAAAAGCAGCCTAGTCATGGAAAAGAGGAGTAGAAGTACTGAAGATCTTCCCATCTGGCACTGTTGTAATGCCAAAGGACATAAGGTTGAAAATGGCTGAGGAAAGGACATTCTATTAGAGATGAAACTTATACAAACGTTTGGTCTGAGTTTCCAAGAGAGGCACCCTTAACAGTATGCCTGGAAAAAGAAATGGTTAAGAAAAGATCTAGAGTGTTGAGTGAGGGAAGTAGATTGTCTCGCATGCTGGTTGGTAAATGAACAATTCCTTCAGGTAAATTTATTTTATGGTAATAATTTACAACACAGAATAATAAGAAAATAATTAATATTTATTTAACTTATTTGCTGATATTTTGCTAGTATTATATTCAGCATCTTCAGAGCACAAAAACTATTTAAGAATTTACTCATTTAAGAATTCTTTTAGGTCACTGCTGATAGCAAATACTTCAACTTCTCTTCCAGCTTGTTCAGCAGAATTAGAAAAAGGGATCCAGCTGAAGTTGTGGAACATTAAAATCATAAAGAAAGGTCATCACAATTACAGTAGGTTGGATTGCAAGAAATTAAGCTTCAAGGATAAGAAGTAGAAGTGGTTAGCGAGATTTTCAGAATTAAATCATGTTCGGTGGTGAATATGATTTAAGTTGGAGTTTATATTACAAATATTTGATGAAGTAGATATGGAAGGTGGTTTTTATTTATTTATTTTATTTGTTTATTCTTACTTAAAATATTCTGGGGTAGAGGATTTTTTGAGGGGGTATGTTTTTATTTTAACTACAGTTACATTACAGACTGGCATGAGTGTTAATGTCCTGTCTGCCAACAAGAAAAAGTGTTTGTCTGAATTAATATTCACAATCATACGCAGCACAGATAATTCAACAAGACACCATTTTATAAAGAGTTAAATCTGTGCTAATAAATTTTTGCAGCACAAACTAGGAAACTTTCATAAGAACAGAGACATTCAAATAGAGTTTGAATTCAGATATACTGAGGTATTGATAAAGAGATACTGAGTTCAGCAGCCTTCAAATCCCAACAGGAGAGAACTTGGTTATAACAATTATGATTCTCTTGATGGACATACTCTCTTCTTATTAATTAAGTTATTCATGCTAGTCATAAATAATGTCATGAATAACTAAGCAGAGGAAGATAATATGTCCAGTTCTGGACCTAAGTATATGTCATTGTTGCATTTTAGAGGCAAAATCACTTACTTCAGAGTTAAAGAAATTCTTTAACCAGCTGACATCGTGATTGAAAACATGCAGATATATACTCAGGTACTGATGTAGTGCAGTGATATGTAATTCATTTGCCAGTAATCTCAAATTAAAACATAATCTCACACCCAAAATAATAAACATAAGAAGATTTAGTGATTGGAGTTTTAATATTTGTGATTTGTCACTACTTGCCATATCACAGGAGTTACAATTAAGAGAAGGGGAGGAGAAAAAAGAGAGAGAGAGAGAGAGAGAGAGAGAATTTTGGCAGATATCAATGATTTGAAATGAAAGTATGGAATGAGTGAAGATGTGAAAGAAATAAAAATAAAAGAATTAAGATTGTAAATCTTTTGCTGCAGTATGACAAAAGTAATATGTAGCATGTAGGCAGTGTATAATGCATTACAGAATACATAGGTATGTCAATGTGCAAAAAAGAGAGAGAGATTAATATCTGAACAATGAAGAGTACCATATTTATGGATTTAGGATTAGCTATGGGTGGAAACAGGTGGGGGGGGGGGTGAGAGAGAGAGAGTGAGTGAGTGAGTGGGAGTGTAAAAAAAATCAGTTAAAAAAAAAAAAGTGGCTGTTTGGCTAGAAAGATAAGAACCTATGAATTTGGAAATGGAAATCATCAAAAAGGACAGTGTGGAAAGAAAGACACTGAATATACTAAATTTGGATAGATCACACATAAGTAGGGAAGACTACAAAAAAAAGGTGAGGAAAGAGGGAGGAGAGTTAACAATGCAATGTAATTTAGTGATCTGAATGAAACAACAGTTGAGTATGTGCATTTATGTATAGGGTAGGAGGTTGACTGTAACATCTGTTCACAAATACCAGAACTATCAGGAATAAAAAGGGAGATGTTCCTGGCCTTAATGATGGGCAAAAGTTAATAACGCCAAAGAGACTTGGCTAAGGATATACTTATTAGTATAAAATATGAGGGTGGATATAGTATTTATCAAGAAGGCAAAGGTGACTGATAGGGAAAAGATGAATTGCTAACAATAACAGACAAACTGGGTCCCATAACGATAATGGGAGAAAGTGAAAACTTGAAAAAAAAAAATGCTGTGAGACTATTTAATGTGAGATAAATGCTAAAAAGGCTGAAATACAGTACGATCTCCATAATCTGAACCCAAGCAATCCAAACTGTTGCTCAGCATCAGATGGAAAATGGTATTTAAAGAAATTCATTATTATTATAGATTTTTGCTCATTATTTTATATAAGTAATAATGTTTACTGTTTATCTGTTAATGAATGCAGGTGATATCTCAAGACTTTTTTGGACAGTAACTGAAACGCAGAATTTCAAATGAACAGGCTAGTTTTGAATATGTTCAAATGTTTTACTGTAATCCATTTCTCTGTTTCAAAGGGCCATTAGAGGGCCTCAACCAGGGGCAAATTCTCCATGCTTGCTATGCCTGCTGTGTAAGCTCATTACTTGAGAAATAAATAATATTTATTTAAGTTAAGGGATATTACATCCCATATTGTTTCTTAGCCGAATAAGAAACTCAAAGAGTTTCATGCCAAATATAGAAACTATATAAAGTTCGGCGATTCCAAGCATAAGCAAATACCTGGATAGTGCAGCACCTGACTCATTTGGTAGTGCAAACTGAGGCAACTCATAGTAAGGGTAGAGCAAGCTCCGATCACTGTTCTTGGTATTTACCCATAATGTGAACTTGGCTCCTAGGAGCTGTATTACTGTTCTACATTACCCAGACTGGTTTCAACCTTTATCGAGGTCTCATCAGTGAGTAGGTAGACCTAGTTAATACCAAGTTTGTAGCAAACAGAACTTACATCCCTTCTATGAGAATTGCCAAGAAGGTGTCCTAATAAATATATGAAGAGCCAAAGGCTTCAATTCGGCAACATGAACTTATTTAAGTTAAGGGATACATCCCATATTGTTTCTTAGCCGAATAAGAAACTCAAAAAGTTTCATGCCGAATATAGAAACTATATAAAGTTCAGCGATTCCAAGTTTCAGCTAAGAAACAATATGGGATGTAATATCCCTTAACTTAAATAAGTTCATGTTGCCGAATTGAAGCCTTTGGCTCTTCATATATTTATTAGGACACCTTCTTGGCAATTCTCATAGAAGGGATGTAAGTTATGTTTGCTACAAACTTGGTATTAACTAGGTCTACCTACTCACTGATGAGACCTCAATAAAGGTTGAAACCGGTCTGTAGTGACCTTCTCTCATAATGTAGAACAGTAATACAGCTCCTAGGAGCTAAGTTCACATTATGGGTAAATACCAAGAATAGTGATTGGAGCTTGCTCCACCCTTACTATGAGTTGCCTCAGTTTGCACTACCAAATGGGTCAGGTGCTGTACTATCCAGGTATTTGCTTACGCTTGGAATCGCCGAACTTTATATAGTTTCTATATTTGGCATGAAACTCTTTGAGTTTCTTATTCGGCTAAGAAACAACATGGGATGCAATATCCCTTAACTTAAATAAGTTCATGTTGCCGAATTGAAGCCTTTGGCTCTTCATATAATTAGTAATATTTATTTGTTAATAAATGCATGCATTTATAAGCATTCCATTTAGGCTTTTATTTCTGTAGACAGAAGACGTCTTAAGCTTGCACAGCAATAATTGAGCTTTGCGTTGTGTATCGAAAGCCGATGCTTGCTCGTCTAGTCAAAGCTACCTTGGCTTGCTCGGTTGTGGGAGCTTCCAGGTCCTCACTGCAGCACTGTGATTTCATGCACATGCATAGCCATTTCCGCTCCTTCACGTTGTCTTAAACACAGGCCATACGCAGTCAAAGTAGCTCTAGCCAGTGAGATTCAGCCAGCCTTTACAAGTATGTGTGTTACTTGGGAAAATTAAGTTAAAACCAACTTTTTATGACAATGTTATTGACCAGTTCACAAAGAAGAACCGTAGGGTAGAATTTGTATTCAAGTAGCTAAATTGAAAAAGATAGAATATCATTTGTAAAATAAATGTATTTGTATGATTAAATGTACATAAATTTCTAAATATATAGTTTTAAATGGTCAGTAATTCATTATTCTGCTAATTAGGCTTAAATCACACCCCTCTCACTCCCTGAATGATAACAAGAGCAAGCATGAATTTCAAGACCATCATTCGACCCTGGCCTCAACATACTAAGTGATTGGTAAAGAGTTATGGAAAAGACAAGTGTTATTTAATGTTGTAAAGGGGAGGGGAGTTTCTTGCATTTTGGAATAATACTGTTTATTTTTGATAGCTTAGTGTAACTGCATGAATGTTCAGCTTTGTGTATTTGTTATTTACTTTTTTTTTTCTGCTAAATTTTTGAATCTTGCCTTGAATGGTAGAAAATGGCAGAACGAAGATATCTGCACACCATGCAGTGCAAAGATGAAATGCTATTAATGATGTAGACTTTTTTGAAAATTATTTGACATTATGAGTGAGAGAGAGAAGAGAAGGAGAGAAGTATATGTGTTGCACAGTGGGCAGCGGACAGGAGACAGATCTGGAGCTGGAAGGAAATGTCATCAGGAAGGTGAGAGACTTTAGATACTTAGGTTCAACAGTGGAAGAAGATGGAGGAGCTGAGAAGGAAGTGGGATGCAGGATACAAGTGGGTTGGAGGAACTGGAGGGAGATGGCTGGAGTGTTATGCGATAAGAGGGTGCCGATCAATCTGAAAGAAAAAATCTATAGGACAGTAGTGAGGCCAGCTATGACATATGCTATAGAAACTGTGGCCCTGAGGAAAAATAACATCAGCAGGATGGAAGTAGCAGAGATGAGAATGCTTAGGTGGATGTGTGGTGTGACCAGAAAGGATTGTCTGAGAAATGACTATGTCAGAGGAACAGTGAAAGTTACGAACTTAGGAGCGAAAATACAGGAGGCAAGGTTGAGATGGTTTGGTCATATGATGAGGAGGGAGGACGAATATGTGGGAAGAAGGGTCATGCAGATGGATGTGCAAGGAAGGTGGAAGCGTGGGTGGCCAAAGAAGAGATGGAGAGAGCTGGTAGAAGAGGACTTGAGGATGAAGAACTTGGATGTGGTGACAGCCCAAGACAGGAAGGTGTGGAGGAGACTCGTCATCAACAGTGACCCCACTTAAGTGGGAGAAGCTGCAGAAGAAGAAGAAGAAGAATTTGATGTTATGAGTGCCACATGTATGTGTGGTGAAATGTGAAAGATGTGTTTGTGGAAAGACAAGAGAATGTATGGATTTGGAGAAAGTGCAATATTTTGTTAGACTATGAGTTATTAGCTAACACAAAACAGACTGAAGCAATGAAAGTTAGCATAAATGTGGGTGCAAAAGACAGCATGAATAGCAGAACAAAAGGTACTGACACTGATAGAGTGAAAGAACGTATGAATGAAGAAACGAAAGTAAGTGATATGGAAATGAAAGGCAGTAGGAATGAGGAAAATGAGAGGGAACAAGACTACAGGAGTGACAGAGGTTGAAATTGATAGCATGCAAATTTTGAAGAAAGGGTTGTTCAAAATGAGAAATGAAATGAGGAATTTGCAAAAGTGATATTAGATATTTAGTGGAAACAAATGAAAGAGTATAAAAAGATAGAATGAAAGAAAAAGAGGTGACAAATGATACAAGTATTGCAATGTATGGAGATTCCATTATTAGAAAACTGGTTAATGAGAGAGTCCATAAGTTCTGTTTTCCAAGAGGGAGAACGAGCAAGATAATTCATGCCAAGGTTGTGAGAACAAATGATTTAATTGAACAAAAGGATGTAAAAATGGATATCAGGAGGTTATTGATTAGAATGAAAGATGACAGTATAATGGGAAAGGTTGTCAGTGTGCTGCCGAGGTATGACAATAATGATTTGAGATGGAGAGCAACTCATTATGACAAGAATGAGTTGAGATGGAGAGCAAGAATCATGAATGGTATGCTGGCAGAGCTCTGTGAGGAGAAAGGAGTGCAGTTTGTAAATGTGTGGCATATATTTGAGTGAAAAATAAATTTGTAGAAAAGTTATGAACTGCATTTGAATGGCTTTGGAGAATTGGAGAAACTACTGCTGGAAGTAAGTGCAGTGAATGATGGAAACAAAAGATCAGAGAAAGTAAGAGTGGAAGATCAGGAGTGGAACAGATGAGACCGAAGTGCTTAGTAATTAGAAATAGTAGTAGTGCGATAGATGAAGAGAGAGAGAGAACAGGAATGCAAGAGGAACAGGGAAATGGAAGGAGCCGGGATGGAAAGATACGGAATAAGGAGAGTGGAAGTCAAAAGTAGTAATAAATGAGTATATGAAGATGATCAGCATAGAAATGGAATGGATTGAGATGTGAGAGGGGGAGTTGAGACCAAGGAGGTATATGGGATAAGCAGTGGTAAAGGTGACTGGGCAAGAGTAGGTGTGGTGGGCAAATCACAACCAATAGGTGACTTGGGTAGGACTGTTACAGACCTAAAAGTGAACTGCTATGTTTATTTAGATATATCAGGAGCATTAGAAATAAGGGATATGAAATTGTTTCATTTCACTGAGTGAGTTTATTCATTGGAAGAAGTGAAACATGGTATAATGAGGATGCTATCTTGAAGGGAATAGAAATAAAGGATACAATGTTTTTTGCAAGGATAGAAAGGACAAGAAGGGAGAAGTGCTACTGATGATAGCAGAAGAATTATGTCCACATAAGGTAAACATGAAAGAAGGAAATAGCAGCGATGGTTTTGAGGAGTGTGGTGTGAAGTAGTGGTTGACAGGAAGAGATATTTAGTTGTATATTGCTATAAGCCAGGGAATGTGGAGGATGTGATGCAGAAATGTATAAGCAACTTGGGTCAGCGAACAAAGGAAGAGTGATTATTATGGTTTTAATTATGGCAGTATAGATTTGAATGAAGAGATAGCATTTGGGAATAAGGAAAATGAATTTCTTTCTTGAGACAACTATCATAGGCAGTATATAAACGAGTGAAAACGAGTAAATACGTAAGAATTGAGAGTTTTAGATCTAATTATTTCATCAGAGTTAGGAAAGATTATACTTGTATGTGGAATTACAAGGCTGGTGATTATGACAAGCTTAGGAGAGAGCTTGGAGCTATAGCAAGAATGAGGAGTTGATCAGAAAAGAAATAAATGCTGCTTTGGAAATGACAAAATGGGGGATATGAAAATAGATTGAAGGAATGCAGTTTGCAAAGCTTTGTGGATAGGAGGAAGAGGGGGGGGGGTATGATTGAGTAGTTTATATTGGTAAAGGGATTGTTACTGCGTTAATGTGGAAGAAATTTTTCATAGAACGGGAGAAGATGGGGGGTGGGAGAACAATGGGACTTCCCTGGAAACTGTATAAGGAGAGTGTGATAGAGATATAAGAAGCAGGTTCATTGCGTGGAGAGTGGCTGGTGAGTGGAATGCAATGCCTAACATTGTGGTACATGTGGAAAAAAATCAGTAAAAAAAAGCAGCTGTTTGGCTAGAAAGATAAGAACCTGTGAATTTGGAAATGGGAATCGTCACATTAAATGAGTTTAAAGCATGTTTTGGTAGGTAACAATGTCTACCTCCCACAATGAGTCTTTGACTCCATGGAGGTCTGATGTTAATAATAATAATAATTCATGTTTTAATTACATATTTTTATTGAAATAAATACAGTATATGCATATTTTAAGAAATGCATAAATGAATAATACATGTTGTGTATTATTTTTGATACATTCAATATACAGTATGTATATATATTTCTCAGTATAATTAGGAATATATATATATATATATTCCTAATTATACTGAGAAATATTGTACAGTGGTAATTTAGGATGTTATTTAAAAGGAAACATGAATTATCATCACTTAACCAGAAAATGAAATTATTACAGACTTGAAATGTGC
Organism: Typopeltis vanoorti; assembly: GCF_054136105.1. Taxonomy (NCBI): domain Eukaryota; kingdom Metazoa; phylum Arthropoda; class Arachnida; order Uropygi; family Thelyphonidae; genus Typopeltis; species Typopeltis vanoorti. Next base: position 81,061,332 of record NC_143550.1, read on the forward strand.
AATGAAGTTAGTGAATTTTCCAACAATGATTTCTTGGAATTTGAAGTTGGTAACTCTAGAATAAAGTGCAAGAAGATTTTTGAATTTGAATTAGAAAACAAAAATAGCAATTTTACATGTGGCTTTTTCAAGAAAGATTTACAAACATATCTATAAAAGAGAGAATTATTATGCAAAAAGGTATGCAGTTTCAACCTGCACTTTTTGACATTTACAGATGAGATGGTAATAAAATGAAAGATAACAGAAGACAGCAAAAAAAGATAATATTTTACTAATAATAAAGATAATAAATTACTCTGGATTTAGAGAAAGATGTTGGAAGTTTTTTTTTTCCCCACTTGGTTAGACTATAATAAATTTAGTTTAATCCTTTATCCAAGTGTAAGCAAACAAAGGTTGCGCCAGAAGTATCTTCAGGACTGAGGCAACTCGTGGTAAAGGTGGATTATAGCCTAACCGAGTGGGGGGGGGACTTCCAATATCTTTCTCTAAATCCAGAGTAATTTAATAATAAGGTGAGACACCTTTTGGCAACTCATATAGGTAAAGATAGATGACTTCTCCATTGCTTCCACCTTGGTATCACCATCTCTGAGTCTGGCTCCCACTGATGAGACCTAAATAAAGGTGGAAACTGGTCTGGGTGTTGGCCCTTCCCTTAATGCATAGCATTATACATGTCTGTAAGGAGATGTGCTTTGCATTATGGGAGATACTAAGACAACGAGTGATGAGAGCTTGGTCCACCTTTACCACGAGTTGCCTCAGTCCTGAAGATACTTCAGATGCAAACTTTGTTTGCTTACACTTGGATAAAGGATTAAATTAAATTTATTATAGTCTAACCAAGTGGGAAAAAAAAAAAACTTCCAACAAACAAATTAAGACAAAAAAAGAGAAAAATTGAAAACTTATTACAAAAAAATTACACAGAGTGGAATTCTAGATAATGAGAAAGAAAAAAATACTGACACACTAGCAGTATAAGTGAAGACAAGAGCAAATATGCCTTCAGTGTCAGAAAAAATTATAAGAATAAAGTAAGATGATTTTCATAGAGATGAAGATATATCAGAAGGGGTTTCGAAATAATTGACTAAGGTGGTGTCCAGTCTGAGGAATGTGGGACATGAAGCAGTTTGAGGGAATACCATTTGCAGAGCATCATGAATGGAAAGAGAATATAATTAAGATATACTTGTATAAGTAAGTTGTTGTTATGAGATTAATACGGAAGAGATTTTGTAAAGAATAGAGTCTCGAAAGAGAGAGATAGGAATAGATCAAGAAGTCATTCCTGTTCTTCGTGTGCAAGGAAGTAAGAAACAGGATCTTTGCCCGGAGAGTAACTGGTGAGTGGAATACATTACCTGAGAATGTAGTGAATGCAGAAACAATTAATGAGTTTGATGAGCTACTGCATGAAAGTAAGAACCCAAAACAAGTCTTCATTCTAATATTAAAACAATAATAAGTATTATTCTTATTATTGTGAGGATACCTCCACGGAGTCTGAAGACTCGTTTTGGGTTTTTACTTACTGCAAACCATAAAAATCCTTAATCTATCCTCATACAGAGCATTCTACAGACCACTCATCATCTTGGTCACCTGCCTCTGGATCCCTTCTGCTACTTTCCTCATACACAAGAAACCCTGGTGACCAGATCTGAGCACAATAAGCCAGATGTGGATTTATCAAGGCCTAATAAAGAATGATAACCATGGAGTCTGAAAATTCGTTTTGGGTTCTTACTTACTGCAACCCATAAAAACTCTCTATCTATCCTCATATAGAGCATTCTACAGACCACTCATAACCTCCTCTGAATCCCATCCACTACTTTCCTTGTACCCAAGAAACCCAGGTGACCAGACTGAGCACAGTAATCCAGATGTGGATGTATCAAGGCCTTATAAAGAAGAATAATAACTTCCTTATCTCTGCTTCTGGAATACAGTTCCATCAATGCGGAACTGTATTCAAAATACAGTTCCGCATAACTCCACACTTTTCTACACATTATCCATTATGTTAAAGATACCAAGCAATTTTATAAGCTAGGTTTTTTAAACCTTTTTCCCAAGTAAGCAAACAATCAAGTAAGTCAAGTTTGCATCTGCACATAGTGCAACACTAGGCAACTTGTGGTAAAGGTGGAGCAAGCTCTGATCACTTTCCTTAGAAAGTTCCCCTAATGCAAAGCACATTTCCTTGTGGAAATGTATGATGCTATGCATTAAGGTAATGGTCACTACCCATACCTGTTTCGACCTCTATTGAGGTCTCGTCAGTGGGAGCCAGACCTAAAAAATGCCAAGGGTGAAGTAATACAGAGCTTATAAATATTTTACCAAAACAAGTTGTCATAAGGTTCTCTGACCTCATTAAATAAAAATCTCAGGATGAGAGTAATATGTAGAAAGTTTTTTACCTTGGGTATATATTATGTTAAAGATGTGCAGCCGCAAACTTGACTTACTTGTCTGTTTGCTTACTTGGGAAAAAGGTTTTAAAAAACCTAGCTTATAAAATTGCTTGGTATCTTTAACATAATATATACCCAAGGTAAAAACATCTTTAACATACTGCTCAGTCTATTTAAATCATCCTGTAAACTCTCTATATCACCTTGTTAACTGTTATCATATCAAATTTTGCATCATCAGCAAACAACAATATTTCCCTTAAAATTGTTTCCTATATCATTTATATACAGACTTGGAATGTGGACTGCAGAGTTTGGTGAATAGAAGAAGGAGAGGTTATATGATTGAGACTTTTAAACTGTTGAGAGGTGGTTACAGGGTTGACACTGGGGAGTTCTTTCGATTGGTTGAACAGCGGGAAGGAGTGGTGACAAGGGGCCATCCCTGGAAGTTGCGAAAGAAAACTGTGAGCAAGAGGGTGAGGAGTGGTTTCTTTGCATGGAGGGTGGTTGAATTGTGGAATGCATTGCCTGATAGAGTGGTGAGAGCGAGAACGGTCAATGAGTTTAAGGAGTGGTATGATAGACTTTGTGTTTCCTGGGAGGGACCTCCCACGTTGAGTCTTTTGACTCCTTGGAGGCCTAAATAATAATAATAATAAAACAAACACTAGTAGTCGAAGTACAGAGCCTTGCAGTACATTGCTCCTTCACAATGAATACTACTTAACATGGGTAATCTGAATTATCTTTTCACTGTTCATCAGCAGAATCTTCATCCATGGTGATACTTAGAACCAAATCAGTTTGCAAATCATATTTTCCATATACAAATAGCAAAATGGTGTATTGCTATATAATTAATGGATTCAGCTTCTCCAATACTACTTTGAGTTCGATGACGTAACCTGTCAAATGCCTTTGCAAAACCAGCAATAATGGCAAGTAGCCATTCCCTTTATCCAACTCAGTTTTCATTATATGATAAAAAGTCAGTAAATTACTAAATTGTAATCAATCCTTCACAAAGCCATCTTGTCTCTCATAGTATATCATACTCTTATCCACCAATTTTTGAATAATAAAATGTTTTTCCTACTTTGCTTCATTAAGAAAAGAACTCAAAAGCTGATAAGGAGGGATGAACCTAAAGAAAGGAGAGATATAGAAAGGCTAGCTGAGACCATGTTGATGAATTTTAAACAAATTGACAAATAGAAATGGTTGGTTGAGAAGACTTGTGGAAGAAAAGCTTGGTGAACAACAAGCTGGATTCAGGTCAAACAGAGGTTGTCAGGATCAGATCTTCACTTTACGACAAATAGTGGAGAAATCATGGGGATATAACAAAGATCTGTATTTAAGTTTTGTTGACTTGGAAAAGGCATATGACACGGTGCCAAGAAAGAAGCTATTCAATATGCTACAGTTATATGGTGTCAATGGGGCATTATATCAAGCAATACTTAGTCTTTATTTGAGTTGTAAGTCAGCAGTTAGAATTCAAGGATGTACAGGAAGATGGTTTAATGTTAACTCTGGTGTGAGAGAAGGATATACATTATCCCCTCTGTTATTCATTATCTATATGGATCACATTATGAAGGAAAATGGTATTAAACATGATATCAAAATTGGAGATGTTAATGTCAGCTATTTGCTTTATGCAGACGATATTAAACTTCTAAATAAATCTGCTACAAGTCTGCAAGGTGCAGACTTGTAGCGGATTTAGTCAGGATTCCCTGACTAAATTGAATAACTGTTGTAATAGATATGGTATGAAGGTCAGCAATAAAAAGACAAAGACAATGAAAATAGGCAGAATCATTGTCAACTGTGTTGTGAACGGAGAACCTGTAGAACAAGTAAAACATTTCAGCTACTTAGGCATGATTTTTAGTGAAGATGGTAAATTAAATATAGAAATAGACAACAAAATCAACAAAGCTGGTATGGTAGGAAGTCAAATGAATAAATTCATGTGGAATAAGAGAGAAATTAGTCGGAACACTAAATTAGCTGTATAACAAGACAGTGTTCAAACCAGTTTTAACTTATGGATCTGAGAGCTGGGTTTGAAGTAAAACACTTGACCAAAGACTAGATACTGCAGATATGAGAGTTCTGAGAAAGATTAGGGGCATGAACAGATGGCATTAATGGCAATGTCATATTAAAAACGAGGATATTAGGAAAGAACTGACATTGTCAGCATTCAGGAATGCGTTAGCAGAACTAATCTCAGGTGGTATGGTAACTTAAACAGAATGGGCAAGGAAAGATTAGCAAAACAAGTGTTCTCTGCCAGGTTGGCAGGAAAACGACCCAGAGGAAAACCAAGATATAGGTGGATTGATATGGTACAAAGTGCTGCCTTAGATGATATAAATATAAATCTGATAATGTTGGAGTCTTGACAAGTAACAGACTGATTTGGAGGAAAATTGCAAATAGGAAGTTAGTAATGATGATAAAATTCATGTAGTACTATCATATCCTGTACACCCCCTTGAGGGTACATGGCAGGAATTTGATGATGATTGACAAATAAATGTCTAAACCAGACAAGTAGACTAGTTACTTTATCATAAATTTAGTTTAATCCTTTATCCAAGTGTAAGCAATCAAAGTTTCCACCTGAAGTATCTTCAGGATTGAGGCAACTCATGGTAAAGGTGGACCAAGCTCTCATCACTCCTTATCTTAGTATCTCCCATAATGCAAAGCACATCTCCTTGCGAACATGTATAATGCTATGCATTAAGGAAAGGGCCACTACCCAAACCAGTTTCGACCTTTATTGAAATCTCGTCAGTGGGAGCCAGACCCAGGAGTGGTGATACTAAAACAGAAGCAACGAAGAAGTCATATTTACCTATACTACGAGTTTCCAAAAGGTGTACTACCTTATTATTAAATTACTCTGGATTTAGAGAAAGATGTTGGAAGTTTTTTTTTTCTCCACTTGGTTAGACTATAATAAATTGAGTTTAATCCTTTATCCAAGTGTAAGCAAACAAATATTGCACCTGAAGTATCTTCAGGACTGAAGCAACTCGTGGTAAAGGTGGACCAAGCTCTCATTACTCCTCATCTTAGTATCTCCCATAATGCAAAGCACATCTCCTTGCGGATCACCACTTCTGGGTCTGGCTCCCACTGATGAGACCTCAATAAAGGTCGAAACCAGTCTGGTAGTGGGCCTTCCCTAAATGCATAGCATTATACATGTCTGCAAGGAGATGTGCTTTGCATTATGGGAGATACTAAGATAAGGAGTGATGAGAGCTTGGTCAACCTTTACCATGAGTTGCCTCAGTCCTGGAGATACTTCAGGCACAAACTTTGTTTGCTTCTTCTTCTTCATGCAGCTTCCTCAGTGAGAGGGTGCAGCACCATGTCCTTCCAGTTCTCCCTCTGTTGGTGGCTTTCCTTTTTGTTTCTGCATAGCCATGTGATCCTGTCCATGATCTTATATCTTCAAGCCATGTCCTACGTTTTTTAGAGTCTTGATCCTATTCCCATAATTTTTCCTTCTAAAACTGTTAATATCCTCTGTCCTACTGAACCTCTCAGTACATGTCCTGCCAATCTCATCTTTCTCTGGATCATTTCCTGTAATAAAGATCTCTGTGTTCTCATTCTCTGTAGGACATCCGTATTTGTCACATGTTCTGTCCATGGGATTTTCAGAGCTCTCCTATAGCACTTCATTTCAAAGGCCATTATCTGTTGCCTTACTCTCTTCTTGAATATCCAGGTCTCACTTCCATATGTGAAAATTGGCCACACTAATGTTCTTATCATTCTTTTCTTTGTCTCGATACTCACAGAACTTCTGCGCAGATCTTTATTTTTTCAGAATGCATCTTTAGCTATGGCTGTTCTTATTTTTATTTCTTTATCTTGCTTTCCATCTGCAGTAAAGTAGGTGCCTAAATATTTGTATTCTGTTGTATGTTAAATTTTCATATTGTTTATGAATATTTCTGGCTCAGATCTGCTTTCTTTCGAGATTTTCATAAATTTGGTTTTTTTTGCATTAATATCTAATCCAAATTCTTTACCTTCTTCAATTAGTAGCTGCAGTAATTTGATTAGTTTGTTTCTGTTTTCTGCTATTAGAATGGTATCATCAGCATATCTAAGATTGTTGTATTTTATACCGTTGATACTAATTCCTGTTTTTTGTTTTTCAATCTTTTTCATCACTGTCTCACTATTGATATTAAATAGATTTGGTGAAAGGATACAACCTTTTCTAACTCCTCTTTTTATTTTCACTTCAGAAGTCTCAGAGTTAAATGGCTGCATTTTCTGTTTGGTATAAATCATTTTTATAATCTTAAGTACATGATCTTCTATGTCTAATTTATCTAATATATTGAACATTTTATTATGTTTTACCTGGTCAAAAGCCTTCTGAAAGTCTATATAGCATATGTAAATGTTCTTATTTCTTTCAAGTGATCTTTCTATTAGTATTTTTAGTTCCAGGATAGCATTAATGGTTCCCATTCCTCTTCTAAAGCCTTTCTGTTATTCACTCAATTCACTGCTTATGGCTCTTTCAATTTGTTTGTTAACGAAGGTTAAAATAATTTTAGATGCATGGGATATTAGGCTCACAGTTCTGTAATCCTCATAATTTTGTGCATTATGTTTCTTTGGAATTGGTATACAGATAGATGTTGTAAAAACTTGAGGTAATTGTATTGTTTTATAGATGTCCTGAATGGATTCCACTAAATAGTTGTTACTATTGCCAGTCAAAGCTTTCAGCAGCTCAGCCAGAATATTATCACACCCAGGGGATTTATTATTAGGAAGATTCTTAATTATATGTTCTACCTCTTTTCTTGCGGGTAGAGTGGTATCTGTTGTTATGTTTAACTTAAGGTGTCGTGAATCATCCAACATGTTACCATTATCATCATCATAAAGATCTGATAAGTACTCCACCCATCTTCCATTTAACTTTTCTTATCAATGAGTATGTTTCCATCTTTGTCCTTGATGTTATTAGACTGTGTGCATTTTGTTTTTCCATTAAGTTCTTTCACTTTCAGGAATGCTTCTCTGGTTTTGTTCATATTTTGTAATTCTTCTTTCTCAGTGTACTGTCTATTTATCCAGTTTTCTTTCAATCTTTTACATAACTGTTTGATTCTTTTATCCAAAGTTTTATATCCATAACCTTTTGTTTGCTTACACTTGGATAAAGGATTAAACTAAATTTCTTATAGTCTAACCAAGTAGAGAAAAAAACTTCCAACAGTTACTTTATCAGTGGACTTTAAAAAGAAAAAAAGAAATAAAAACGAAGCAAGTACAAGAGTAGTACAAACATTCTTAAGTTATAAAAGAAAAATAAATTAACTTACGTGTTATGTACCTCACATTTAAAGAACACAAATGGCTTCTTTAGGAAATCAGTATTGATTTCACTGGATCGTACACCCAAGTCTATTACAACATGATCTAAAAATAAAAGTCAATCTGTAGAAACTCAAAATTTGCATATGATTAAATAAAGTAGAAAGAGTGTAATGTTAAAAAAATAAAAATATTAAAGAATTTTTTTTACTTTGAAGCATAGAGTTTTGTAGCCTAATATTATACTGCCACATATCCAGAAGTGCAACTTCTAGAAATAGCCAAAAGAGAAGATACAGTAAAACCTCAATATAACTAATTCGGGCGAGGGGGGGGGGGTGTCCGTTAAATCCGAAAGTCCGTTATATAATAAAGTAGATTTTCCGAATGCATTGGCCAGCACAGATTAAAACTGCCGCAGAAAGTCATGCCACGTGACAAAAGAACCAATTATAGCATGATTGGTGTGATCACGTGCTAATCATTTGACGAACATGTTTTATGAGCGGTGACTCATTTATGTCGGCTAACTTACTGCAGTGTTTTTCCAACTCGCCAAATGTTAAAAATAACAGGAAATTAATAACAAAAAATAACCTGTTAATTTTATTATAAGCAAATCTTGGTTAAAAGCATTTTAAAATTAACAGGGTGTTAATTTTCACGTGACATATGGACTGGAAATTTTGTCCGTTAAATTGAGGTCCATAAAATTGAGGGTTTACTGTAATGTAGTGTTCAGAAACATTTCCAAAATCAGCCCACTTATTTTCAGAATTTTCTTTCTCACTAGAAAATTACCTTATCCCATTATAATTGTTAAACCATACTCTTGCAAATTACTTTCAGAAAATTGTAGCAAGTTCTTTTGCTTAGTCAGGTAAAATTATACATCACAAGAAATTACATTATTGTTGTAATTAATCCTTTACCTAAACATGAGTAAATAAAAGCATGTATATGAAGCACCTTTATTACTGGTCTATTTGTATATAGAGGCTGTTGACTTTCTGTTAAGTTGCCTCAGTCTTCCATAATATCAAGCGTATACTGTATATTGGCATATATTATAGGAAGGATTACCACAGAGACCAGTTTGACCTAACTGAAATTTCATCAGTAGAAGCCAGACCTATAGAGATACTGTGATAACAAATAAACAAGGATGGAATGTTGTGGACCTGTGGTTTGTTATCCTTTTGTCAGATCTGCAAAAGAAACTATTGGATTAATGGCGATTATTTAGCACTTGGCTTGCCCATTGTGGACTATTGGTAGTAAGTGTTTTTTTTTTTTTTTAAAAAAAAAAAAAAAACTTTACCTGTTCAATGCATTTTGTTGGGACATTTTCCCAACAATATTTTTCATTGTAATCTACCACTACGTGGTAGAATGCAATCAGGTAAAATATACTTCTGTGGGATATTATTGACACTTTGGTTCACCCACTGTGGTGCTCTGGTAGGAAGCTTAAAATTTACCTACTCGGTATGATTTTTGGAGTACTTGTATCATATAGGGTCATGTTTGCTGTCATCTATGGCTTGACAGATTAATGGGTTAAGGTGGACAGCTGCATTTACAAATAATTTTGTGGTCCTTTCATGAAGACACTGGAAGCTAAATCAATGCAGAAGTCATATTTTCCATATGCAAGTAGCAAAACGATGTATCATTGCATTATTAAAATACTCTTGGATTAGAGATAGTTGTAACAAGTTTTTTTGTTTGTTTGTTTAATCAAAAGATAAATTATAATAATTATTATTATTATCATTAAACAGGTATGTGGTGCTTAAGGGTCAAAGCTATATAACTGAGAGGAGACCTCCACATAGCCTTTAAAGGAATGTGGAGAATCGACCAGAGCTTCTGACCTAATGTGCAATCCTCACATTCTCGTGATGGACCCTGTTAGGTATCAATCTGCATACTGAATGAATGAGAATGGGCTTGCAATTTGGGATTTAGCCAACTAAATTGTATTCTTATTGGCTGAAACCACAAATAAAATGATAGTACAACATCACAGAATTTCATGCCGGCCGGTGCGCTGCCCAGTTAAACAAGGCCCCCCGTTGTTTTCGCCAGGGAACAAGGGTGAACAGCAAAAAGTCAGCTACTGAAACACACCCCAACCCAACATCACCAGAGTTCAAGATCGATACTATCAACATAAGAAGCCTGAATGGCAAAGAGTGGAGTTATCAAAGAAGTTATCAAAGAACAGTAGTATAAAAGAGATGATTCACTGTACTAGCTGCGAAATGTACGCTTTGCGGAGTGTGGTTAGATGATAATAAAGGAGGGAATGTGTGTAGAAAATGTAGGGAGAATGAGAAATTGAAGAGTATTTCGGATCATGAGTGTGATATTTTTGTCAAACTTCAGAATGAAGAAAATAGGGATATGACAAGAAACGGCGAGGTTGTACCAGAGAATTGTGAGAGTGTGAATGTAGAAAGTGTGAATGATAGTATTAATGGTTTTACTGAGAATAAAAAAGATGAGATAGATGCAATGAGTGAGATCGCGTTGTTGAATGGTGTGATACAAAGGGCAAAACAGCAGCTAGAGCGTATGAGCAAAAGTCGACTGAATGAACCAGCCAATAATAAAAAGTATGACAGGAAAAATAGACGTATGAGTGTGAACATGAACAAAATGAAGGATAGAGTGCTGTATGGACTCGTTAGTACGAGGTGTGATAGTAGAGGATTTGACAAAATCGTACCAACCTGGTGCGACCATAAAGGATGTAACTGAGTCTATTAGAGAGCAAAAGGAAAGGGTGAAAGAAATAATTGTTGTGGCCGGTACGAATGATTTGAAAGGAGATAAAATGGAAATGATATAAGACCTGAATGAATTGTTTGAAGTAGCAAAAGAAAAGAGTGAGAGAGTTAGAATGATTAGTCTTTTGCCACGGTATGACAGTGAAATGTTTAAAAGGAGGGCCATAATTGCGAATGACTTTATGCGTGGGTTATGTATGATGAGTGGTGTGGAATTTGTGGATGTGTGGAGTGAGTTCAATGGGCGAAAGGATCTATATAAGATGGATGGCTTGCATTTGAATGGTTACGGTGTAAGAAGACTTGAGAAAGTGTTGCTGAATGTGGTGGATGTGCAAATTCAGGGAAACTAGATTTATTAAGGGGGGGTGAGTAGATATACAGTCCTTAGGGAGGCAGTTGAATGTATGAATGAATATAATATGCCCGAACGATAAGAACAACAAATCAGAATGGGATAGTTAATATAAGGCATCAAGGTAGGGTTGGGGCTAATGGGGGGTCTTAAATTCATGTACACTAATGCTAGGAGTATTAGGAACAAGAAGGAAGAGTTTTTGGCCATGGTTGGCATTTCCAGACCACAGGTTATTGGTATTAGTGAATCATGGCTGACTGTAGATGATATAGCTAGTGGGATTGAATGTGATGGGTATAGTGTGTTCAGGAATGACACAGAGAATAAAATGGAGGGAGGAGTATTGTTGATGATAGCTGATGAGCTACAGCCAAGGAGAATAGAAGTTGAATTGCAGGATAGAGAAAAGAGCACATTTGAGGCCATTTGGTGTGAGATTGTGGCTAGCAGAACTAAATATACAATTGGGTGCTGCTATAGACCAGGTGATGGAAAAGATGGTGGTGACAGTATGCACAAACAAATAGAAGAAATGAGTGGAAGGAGGGTGATTATTATGGGAGATTTCAACTATGGTCGCATTGATTGGAGTGAGGAGAGGACACACGGGAGGAAGGAATTGGATTTTATGCGGTTATTAAAGGATAACTATCTGCGACAGCATGTAATGGAAAATACTAGGGGTCAGAGAGTGCTTGACCTAGTAATTACATCTGAGGAATTGGCTGTAACAAATATGACCACACTGCCACCAATCGGTGAGAGTGATCATAGGGTCTTGACTTGGGAGGTGGCCAAAGGTGTAGAATTTTCAATTAAGACAGGGTACCTGTGGAATTATTGGGCTGGAAAGTATGACAAGCTTAGGAGTTTGATTGGTTCAGTGCCACGGCATGTACAACTGCAAGGACTAGAAGTCGATAGTGAATGGGAGGTAGTTAAGAAGCGTTTGCATGAAGCAATGGCTGACTGTATACCTAGAGTCCGAATAATAAATCAACTAGGGATTAAATTGATGAATAACACCATTAAGCTTGAGCTGCAAAAAAAGAAACAACTATGGAGGGAATTTAAGGAGAAAGATGACCAGCAGGCACACGAACGGTATAAAGCGCAGGCCAGAAGGGTAACGAGTGTGGTAAGAAAAGCAAAAAAGGATTACGAAAGAACATTGGCCATGCAGGCTAAAGAGAATCCTAAACGGTTTTTTAGATATGTAGCAATTAAAAGGAAAAATGTACATGGCAGAATGATTTTAAAGAATGCCGATGGTAGGGAGGTAACTGAATCAGTTGATATAGTTGACTTACTGAGTGAGCACTTTGCAAGAATATATCATCCAGGTGGTGACATTGCAGAAACGAATGTACCAGTAGATTATACGGGAATTGTGGTGAATGAAGCGGAGGTGAGTAGTCTATTGCATAACCTCAATGTCAATACATCTGTGGGATTGGATGGTATACCAGCTCGTGTTGTATGAGAAGCAGCTAAAGAATTGTCAGTACCCTTGACCATTTTGTTTAATTTGAGTCTCGGGTCTGGGTTAGTCCTGAGGGGGTGGAAAGAGGGGAAAATAGTTCCACTGCATAAAGGTGGTTCCAAGACTGCTGTTGTAAATTACCGACCGATTAGCATATCAGGAATCATTGTCAAGGTCTTAGAGAAATTAGTCAAGAAAAGAATACAGGACTGGATAGATGAAAATGGGATATTGTATGGGGGACAACATGGTTTTGTGAAGGGTAGATCATGCCTCAGTAACTTGCTCACGTTTTATAACAGTGATGGCTGAACTGGATAGGGATAATGGGTTTACAGTAATACTACTGGACCTTGCCAAGGCTTTTGATAGGATACCACATAGAACCCTAATCAGTAAACTGGAGCAGATGGGGATAGATATAGGGTTGGTGAGATGGATAGGAGGGTGGTTGAAGAAGAGATACCAGAGAGTGGTTTATTCAGGAGTGGAGACTAAAAGACGGCTAGTGACTAGTGGAGTGCCACAGGGCTCTGTTCTTGGACCACTGCTTTTCAATTTGTTCATCAATGATATAGGAAAGGATTTGAGAGGAAGTGTTCACTTGTTTGCTGATGATGCAAAGTTGGGTAGAGCAATTGTGAGTGCACAGCATGTCAAAATGTTTCAGGATGATTTGGGTAGTTTGGAGGACTGGGCTAGGAAAAATGAATGTCAATTTAATGTGACAAAGTGTAAGGTTATGCACTTTGGGGTGAAAAGAATAGCAGCAGTATATCGCATTGGTGGAACTGTACTCCAGGAGATTGATGAGGCCAGGGATTTGGGAGTGTTGGTGGATAGGGAATTGAAGTTTAGGGGACACATTGCAAAAGTGACTAAAACAGCTCAGCAAATCACTTGGCTTCTGAAAAATACTTTAACATGCAGAGACAAACAAGATGTTGTTCCTCTGTATCGAGCCTTGATAAGACCTCATCTGGACTACTGCACCCAGTTATGGGCACCAGGATTTCTTCGTGATGGGGAGGAAGTGGAGAGGATCCAGAGACGAGTGACCAAGATGATAGCAGGTCTGTGGAATGAACCTTATGAGAATAGGTTGAAGATTTGTGGGTTGCAGAAATTGGTCGATAGGCAAAGGAGGTGTGACATGATTGAGACATTCAAATTACTGAAGTGTTTCTATAAGATTGATCCAGAAGATATTTTTGAAAATATGACTGGTGGTGGGAGAACTAGGGGCCATGAATGGAAGCTGGGCAAGAGCGTGGTTGACAAGGGTGTTAGAGCTAGGTTTTTTACTTGGAGAGTAGTGAATAAGTGGAATAAGCTTCCAGAGTCTGTTGTGGGTGCTACGACCGTGAATGAGTTCAAGGCAAGGTATGATAGATACCGTGTGAATGTCGAATAGTTGTTCTTGACATGATGTTAGGGCCTCCCTCGATGAGTCTGTCGACTCCTTGGAGTTGCCCGGAACAATAATAATAATAATAAAAAGTCTGAATGGCAAAGAAGTGGAGTGGCTGAAGAATTGGATAAGTACCAGATCGACATAATAGGGGGTGACTGAAACAAAAAAGACAAAAACTGGTGCGATTTTTCTGAGCAATAAATACAAAATGTTATATTCAGGCAATGACAATCAAGGAAAAGAAGGAGTAGCCATAGTATTCAACACTAAATACAAGGCTAATCTTCTTGAATGGCAGGCAGTCTCAAGTAGAGTGATGTGGGCAAATATCAGAATGGGAAACTGGACAACGAGACTGATTTGTGTCTATGATCCCACAGAAGGTTCTACTAAGGTAGAAGTGGAGGAATTTTTTGAGGCTTTAGAGAAAGCAACTGACAAAATTAAAAATGAAAAGTAGGAAATGATTGTCAGACATACAAATATATTTTGGGAAAATTTGGAGAAAAGAGCAAAGCTAATAATAATAATACCTATTGGATTTCTGTTCATTACTTGGATTGATTATTACTAACACAATGCTCCAACATAAAAATGTGCAAAAATTCACATGGAGAGAGCAAGCAAGGAATAAGAAAAGTCTCAATGACTATATTATTGTTGATAGTGATGTTTTTTTTCTCACTGGTGCACGACACCAGAGTGTTCAGAGGATTTGAAATTGGAAGTGATCACCATTTAGTCTTGAGCAGGATAAAATTGAATTTCATACTAAAAAGAAGAATATGTAAGAAAGTTTTAAGTATAGAATTAATTATACCTGTGATTTTTAAATATTTTGCAATTTTCAGGTTTATATCTTTTTCATATGTAATCATACATCCTAAGTAAATAAATGAATTCACCTATTCTAAAATCTTGTTATCTATTACTATTTTAGTTCTTACTGGATCTTATCCTTTAAAGGCAACCGTTTTGCATTTTTCTGTTGATATTATCATTCCATAATCTTTGTCTATCTCATTTAAATTCAAAATATCTTTCTGCAAGTTATCTTCAGAATTTGTAATCATTATTTGGTCTTCAGCAAAAAGGAGTGTTTAGTTCACAGTAGAAAATAAATATCAGACAGGTGGTAAGATATTCTGGAAGCTGTTGAAAAAGCTCAGAAATGGAGGAAAGAGTGCTGTAAAAGGAATTAGAGATGAAAAAGGTGACATGAAAACTGGATAAAAAGATATCCTTGATGTATGGAGCAATTACTTCGAAAAATTGCTAAACAAAACAAGCAGTGACAGCACAGTGGTAAAAAATATCAGCAAGCATGCAATCAGAAATACATATCCATAATTGAAGTATAAAAAGCCATCAAAAGCCTGAAATGTGGGAAGGCAGCAGGAGTAGATGACATTTGACCAGAAATGCTCAAGTATGGAAGTCTTGCTGTGGCTGCACTACATAGTTCAGAAAGCTTGGACAGAGGGACAAATCTGAAATTTGTCCCTCTGTCCCATACAAAAACTGAATGTGAGAATTACAGGAGGTATCTCCCTCCTGAGTGTTCCTGATAAGATTTATGCAAGTATACTTGAGAAACAGTTGAGAAGGATTATGGAAGGGAAGCTTGATGAAGAAAAAGCTGAATTCAGGCCAAATAGAGGCCGTCAGGATCAGATTTTTACTTTACAACAAACAGTTAAGAAATCGTGGAAATATAACAAAAGGCATATGACAAGGTGCCAAGAGAAAAACTATTCAAAATGCTACAGTTATATGGTGTCAATGGGCATTATATCAAGCAATACTTAGTCTGTATTTGAGTTGTAAGTCAGCAGTTAGAGTTGAAGGAAGTACAGGAAGATGGTTTGATGTTAAATCTGGTGTCAGACAAGGATGTACATTATCCCCTGTGTTATTCATTATCTACATGGATCACATTATGAAGGAAAGTGGTATTAAACCTGATATCAAAATTGGAGATGTTAATTTCAGCTCTTTACTTTATGCAGATGGTGTTATACTTTTAAATAAATCCAGTACAAGTCAGCAAGATTCTCTGACTAAATCGAATAACTGTTGTAATACATTTGGTATGAAAATCAGCAGTAACAAGCCAAAGACAATGAAAATAGGCAGAAACATTGAAAATATCAACTGCATCATGAATTGAGAACCCATAGACAAGTAAAACATTTCAGCTATTTAGGCATGATTTTTAGTGAAGATGGTAAATTAAATATGGAAATAGACAATGGTAAGAATTCAGCTGAATAAGTTTATTATTATTATTATTATTATTATTATTCCTGATACCTCCAAGGAGTCCGAAGACTCATCGCGGGAGGACATCTTCAACTGTCTCTACACCTTACCTCTACTACGAATCAACGCCATCTACCGCCCACCTCCAACACCACCACAAGAGATCAGCTAACTCACCATCAATTGAAATCGACCAGATAAAGATTCCTCCCGTGGAAAAATTAGTCAAAACACTAAATTAGCTGCATACAAGACAGTTTTCATGCCAATTTTGCCTAATGGATCTGACAGTTGGGTTAGAAAAAAAAAAAAAAAACACTTGACCAAGGACTAGAGACCACAGATATGAGAGCTAAGAAAGATTAGGGGCATGAACAGATGGCATCAATGGCAATATCATATTAAAAACGAGGTTACTGTGAAAGAACTTGACATTGTTAGCATCCAGGAATGTGTCAGCAGAGCTAATTGCAGGTAGTATGGTCACTTAAACAGAATGTGAGAGGAAAGATTAGAAAAAAAAGTGATCTCTGCCAGGTTGGAGGGGAAAAGATCCAGAGGAGACCAAGATATAGGTGGACTGATAAAAGTTCTGATAATGGTCTTGACAGATAATAGGTTGATTTGGAGGAAAATATTTGATAGGAAGTTAGTAATGATGTAAGTTCGTCATGTAGTACTATCATAATATCCTGTACACTGTCTGAGGGTACATGTCAGGAATTTAGTGATGATGATGATGATGAATAAACAGGTATCTCCAAGGAGGAAGACTCATCATGGAAGATCCATTATTCACACTCTAAACTCATTCTTGGATGAAACACTCACTCTGGCAACTCATTCCATCCATTCCCCACCCTCCAAGTAAAAAACTAGTCCTAAGACATATGCCAAGCACATATTTACACAATTCCCATGGGTGACTCTTCGTTCTCTCCTTACTTCCATATATTGAATAGCATATACTTATATGCCTCTATTATATCTCAACTTTTTTGCCCATCAGCTAGTTTCTGAAGCTCCCAGACCTTCAATCTCTTCTCATAGGGAGCATTCCATAGACCTGCCATAATGTTTGTCAATTGCCTCTGGATGCTCTCCATGCCTTCTTCATCTATCTCCACGGAATCAGGATGACCAGATCTGTGCATAGTAGTCCAGATGTGACCTTATGGTGGCCTCATGATTTCTTGCAATTCAGTTCCATCAATATAGTACAGCTTGTGATCTCTTCTTTCCAAAGTGCATCATCTCACACTTGGCCACATTAAACTGGTGACAATTTAACTTTGCTCACACACTGATAGTCTCTTTAAGTCATCCCACAGGAAAGAAATATCAATTATTATTATTATTATTATTATTATGTAACACCTCCAGGGAGTCCAAAGACTCTTCAAGGGAGGGCACCTACTCTACAACTCTCCATCTCCACCACTCCACCAACCTTCATCATCTATACTAATGCCATCCCGCTGACCATCACTAATATTTTCACAGACAATCATAAACATCCATGCCCATGGAGGGATTCAAACCACAGCCTTTTGGCAGATACACTAACCTCTCAGCCAACCAGGACAGCTTAACAAGAATTATATTCTTGTTTTAATTCATTTCCCATGCATGAGCAAACAAACTTTTTTGTGAATGAAGTATCCTCACAACTATGCTACTTGTATATAGAGGATGTCAACTTCCTTCGAATTGCCTCAGTACTCTATAATGCACAGCACATGGGAAGATCACTACCCAGACTGATTTTACCTTTACTGAGGTGAAAAGAGGGGGGGGGGAGATGTTCATCTATGGAGGTAGAGTGAGGGACAGAGAAAAGGCCATGGCTCCTTTATATCATTATGCAGCCAAAAGCTATTTTTTATCTTTTTCCCAGTCCCATGCAGCAGAACAACCAAAGTCCACAGAGTGCTACCCAGGTGGGTAGCCTTTTCCAAGTTGACTGCTTGAGTTGGTCTTCACTGCTTGGGACAGTTGCCCAGCCATCCTTACAGTTGACCAAATTACTTTCAGATTATAACTGCAGTGGACTAAGAAGATCGAAGTTGGAGAAACATCTCATAACAAGAACATACAGTACATAATTTTATCTCTACATTGCATATTGCTTAATGGGGGTAATTTGCATCATCTTTCTGTTATGGTCTATCAGTGGAGTCTAGATCCATGGTGATACTGAGAGTTCTTAAAGTTCTTAAAAGAACTGGGAGATGGACTGAGTCCTTGACTCTTTATCCCGTCATCTGAATGAAGAAAATCTGTGTGGATGGGGTGTTATTGAGCTAAAAGCTCTAGTCATGGCTGGGTAACGGCAAAATCCAAGCCTCAATTAAAACTTCATTGGCTACAGAATTGCCATTCGTTACCCTGGAAGTCCTAAAAAAGGACTCTCACATTGACTGATACTGAGAGCTACAGGGTGTTCGGGATAAATTTGACATATTTATAATTAATTATATTTTTCCGTAAGTTACATGTATTAACACACACTTCTCTTCATTTAAAAGTTTGGACCCTTCTTCATTCATATACAAGATGTCAGAAAGGATGGATAGCTGGAACCCACCTGAATCATGGAAGAGAATAACTTGTATCATGATGATTCGTGCCCGCCATCAAAATAAGGATATTATGACTGCTGCCCAATGCTCCCTGAATACAGTAAAAACAATCAGGCATGAACTAGAGACTTGCAATGGTGACTACGAGGATGTAGCAAGAAGAAAGATCCCTAGCAGACGATCTGATTGCGTTCGTACAGCAGAATTCCTCGCAAATCTGCAGGAACAGGTGTTGAAGAACCCTGGCATTGGAATTCGGGCTTTGTTCGTGGAGTTGCTAACTGTAGTCAAGCCCTGGATAACAAGGGTAGCCAATGGTAGGCCGTATGTATGGCAGCAGGATTCGGCCCCTTGCCACACCTCTGGGAAAAGTCAAAAATGGTTGTCTGAAAATTTCTACGACTTCACCAGTCCAAATGTTTGGCCTCCAAACTCCCCAGACCTTAACCCCATGGATTATTTTGTATGGGGCGCAGTTGAAAAAGACACCAATCGCACTTCCAGTAATACAAAAGCCCAGTTAATGGATAAAATTAAAACAGTTTTTGCGGCCCTTCCCAGGGAGACTGTAGCATCAGCTTGTTCGAGGTTCCGAAGCAGAATTGAAGCTGTGATCGATGCTAATGGTGGTTATTTTGAGTAAATCTTGTTGATAGTATTGTAATTAACTCTGCCTGTAATGTTTTTTTGTCAATTCATTAAATTTAATAGATACAAAGAAGATTTTCTTTTTCCTTACGAAACTGTCAAATTTATCCCGAACACCCTGTAAATCAATGCAGAAGTCATATTTTCATATACAAGTAATAAAATGGTGTATCACCATATTATTAAAATACTTTGGATGAGAGATAGTTTTAGTAAGATTTTTCTTTTGTTCAAAAGTAAGCTGACAAGATTTCATTGATACTGTTTAAGACTCCAGAAGTCTTAAACGATCTCAATGTCATAAATATACCAGACATTAACTTTAAGCATGTTCATCATCCACATAAGTCTCTCCAGCAACAAATTATATTCTTGTTGTTTGAATCCTTTTCCCAAGCATGAACAAACAAAAGTTTACACATGAAGTATTTTCAGGACTAGACCATTTGTATATAGTGGCTATTGACTTCATATCGAATTGCCTCAACAAGCTGTATATAATGGGATGCTTGGCCAAATTTCTGTTCTCAAAACTTCTTTCATGTAAGTCCTTAATCATTCTTGTCCTCATCCCTTAGGCTCCAATACCTCTATTCCCTCTTCCTGCCCTATTTCTTTTTAAAATTAATTAAAAGAGGGCAATTTTGTCATTCATCATCAATCAATTATAAATTTAGTTTAATCCTTTATCCAAGTGTAAGCAAACAAAGTTTGCACCTGAAGTATCTTCAGGACTGGGACTACTTGTAGCAAAGGTGGACTGAGATCTGATCACTTTCCTTAGTATCCCATAATGCAAAGCACATCTCCTTGTGGACATATATAATTCTATGCATTATGGGGTCACTACCCAGACCAGTTTCGACCTTTATTGAGGTCTCTTCAGTGGGAGCCAGACCCAGAGGTGATACCAAGGTTGAAGCAATGCAGAAGTCATATTTCCATATGCCAGTTGACGGAAGATGTCACACCTTCAAACTTTGTTTGCTTACACTTGAATAAAGAATTAAACTAAATATATAATTTATAGTCCAACCAAATGAAAAAAAACTGCCAACATCTTTCTCTAATCCAGAGTAATTTAATAATAAGGTGTGACACCTTCTGGCAACTGACATATGGAAATATGACTTCTGCATTGCTTCAACCTTGGTATCACCTCTGGGTCTGGCTCCCACTGACGAGATCTCTAGGTTGAAACCAGTTCGATGCCTGAGTGGTGAATAGCAATGCTGTATCCAATGAAGTTTACTGAGGTAGGGTTCTTGCTGTTACCCCTCAGATGAAATATGAATGGCTCTGCTTGGTGGTGGGGTGAGCCTCTCATGGGGGTAGAGCCAACACTGAGAATTCTTCTCGATGACAGGGTGAGCCTGTTACTGAGGGGAACAATGCTGAGCTTTTGATCCTGAGGGTTGCTCATTATTGGGTGATCCGGTGGATCCCAAGAGTTTTTGGAGAGGTTACCCATCACTTATTACAGGGAAACCAGTCTTCTGGGTAGTGACCGTTCCCATAATGCATAGCATTATACATATCTGCAAAGAGATGTGCTTTGCATCATGGGATACTAAGGAAAGTGATCAGAACTCAGTCCACCTTTGCCACGAGTTGCCCCAGTCCTGAAATTACTTCAGGTGCAAACTTGGTTTGCTTACACTTGGATAAAGGATTAAACTAAATAAATATATAATTTATAATCTAACCAAGTGAAAAAAAACTTCAATCCTCAACCAAGGATGTCAAAAAAGGACTCAGTTTTTCATAGACCATTACGGTAGTGAAGGTAAAGAAATGTAAGTGTCCCACCACATATGCCAGAAAAGAAATACAAAAATCAAGTCACCTGCTTCAAAATACAGCCAGCCACACACAGCGTGCTCCTCCTCCTCCCCTCCTCCACCCCCATTCCACACAGGAAAATTGGAATTTCTTGATTATTTGTATGCTGTGGTGGCAACTAATCAAGAAAAACCAATTTGCTTGTGATAAGAGAAAAGACCAACACTTCACTTTATTATAGAAGGTTCTGCAATAATGAATAATGTTAGGATCCTGGATTACCTTAATTTGGAAGTGAATTGACTGAAATTACAGCCAGAGCAACTCAAGTTATAAGACCACTGTATTATGTCTGATAAGTATATGTGCATATGTCTGTGTGTTATCTTCTTACTGGATTGTGAGATAATAAACTTAAGTTTCCTTGAAAGGTTCATTGCATCTTAATATGTAGCCTCTTGGGTGTACAAAATGTTACAATAGTACCACATAACTAAATTTACATTATTATAGTTTTGTATAAAATAACAGAATAATTGTTCCCTGAAAAATTATTCTGTTATTTGTTGGGTCTCCAATATTGTAAGATCTTACAATTCTGTCTTTAAAACATTATTAACTGCATCAATCCATCTAAATTTTGGTCTTGTCTAAGTCTCTCATGCTATCAGCAAATATCCATTCTGATAACCTTTGAGTTAGATTTGATGAGTCAGATAAAAACTTCTATTGTTATTTTAGATTAGAGATGAAGTAAATAAAGCCTATAAGGGCAGCATTATTATCGTGTTAATTACATGGGTTCTTCTGGCTAGTTTTGCCTATTTGCAGGAGGGAAAAACTATTCCACTTATGAGGTTGCTTAACTTTATAAAGTCATTTCCAATTGCAATGAAAAAGGCCTTATAAAGGTTCTATGCATCCTAGACAGGAAGTGAAACTCAGGTCTGATAAAATCTGTCTGAGAATATAATGCTCAGATAAACTGTTAATAAATACTATAAAATAGTAATGACTCTACTCATTTAAATGAGAGCAGTCTACTAAATGGAATGCATTGCTTGATAGAGTAGTGAGGCGAGAATGGTCAATGCTTTTAAGGAGTGGTATGATAGACTTTGTGTTTCCTAGGAGGAACCTCCCTTGATAGACTTGTGTTTCTTAGAAAGGACCTCCCACGATGAGTCTTTTGACTCCATGGAGGCCTGATGAATAATAATAATAATGGATGATTACAACAGACAACAGTATTGATGTGAAACACCATGATCCATATGGAGCCAAGCAAAGAACAGCTAACTTGTTCAAAGTTCAATTTCAGGCTTAATCTGGTAATCTGATCATAAATGGCAGAGAAGACAAGCAGTCAGTAATCGTGAAGGAACAAGCTAACATTGTTGCATCTGAAACCTTGTTTCCCTTGATCCCAAACTAGGCAAAAATCCAAACAGAGTTTTGTGATCCAATGTAATATATGTGAGACAGGAGAGCACTCTGGATGTGGGTGATAAACCAGATTTTGTAATGCCTACAGCAATCTCAAAGACTCAGTGTAAGCAATACACCTTTGGTAGTATTACATCTTTATATAATTTATTGCCATCTATGCGGCACGAAGCTCAGTAGTATAAAATTATTATTATTATTATTAACATCTGACCTCCATGGAATCAAGGAATTCATTGTAGAAGGTCTATACACACTCATTCAAAAAATATCGTTGAACTATGCTTAAAACCACACACACACACATTTTCCACACTCACCACACTTTCAGGCAATATATTCCACTCACCACACTTTCAGGCAATATATTCCACTCACCAATTACTGTCCATGCAAAGAACCTTCTTCTCACTCTCCTAAATCATAAAGGTTATACAGCTTCTAGAGATGGCTTCTAATTCTACCCTTGCCTCCCTCTGCTCTATGAAAAATCTCCTCCACGTTAAACTGGTAATAACACCTCACCAACTTACATCTCTCAATCACATCCCTCTCTTCTTCTTTTATTCACAAGGCTCTGTAAGTTGCATTCCCTCAATCTCTCCTCATATCTGACATTCCATAGATCTGACATTAACTAACAAACCTTCTCTGGACCCTCTTCAATACAACTTCATTCCATTGAAAACCAAGTGACTAGCCAGGTGTACACAGTAGTCCATATGTAGCCTGATCAAAGCCTTATACAAGTGAACCATAACTTCTTTGCTTCTGCATGTCAATGTCCTCTTCATTATTGCCATAATCTATTAGGATGTTCTTACAATTTTAGCAATGTGATTCTAAACTTCGAGTCTCTGTCCACCATCACTCCCAGATCTTTCATCTTCTCCACCTTCAAAATTTCTTCATGAATAGAATACTTTGCATCCCAACCTTGCCTACCAGATTTCAAGACCTTGCACTTTGTAATGCTGAACAGATAGCTCCACTCATTTGCTCACTCGCATAGTCCAATCAGATCCTCCTACAAGGCCACAATGTCTGCTTTACTTCTCATAACTTTCCCAACTTTGCATCATCATCAAACAGCTGCAAGTCTCCAATTAAGCACATTCCAATGTCATTAATGTACGAGTTAAACAATAATAGTCTCAAAACAGATCGATGTGGCACTCCACTAGTGACCTTCCTCTTTTGGGATACACTCCTCCATACATAACCTGTGTGATAGGCAATCAGCTATCCAACTTACTAATCTGTTATCTAATCCAATCTGTTTCAATTCAGCTATGAGCTTGTCATGGGTAAGTCTATAAAATGTCATTGAAAAATCCAAGTACACCACCATATATGGACTCCTTTATGAAGTGAATTTGTTACCTTGTTGTAATACACAAGCACACTGCTAAAACATGACATGCTAAAACCATGCTGACCTGCATAAAGAATACTGTAATTATCAACCCACTTCTGAATCCCAGTCCTCACAAACTTCTCTAACACCTTAACAACCCCAGTCACACAGATTGGCCTATAATTTGTAGCCTCAGTCTTATCTACCTACCCTCGTGAGGTGGCAATATACTGTCAAATCCTATTCCTTATTAACATCAAGTTTACTTAATAACTAATATACTTCCTGCTTATTCACCATACCATCTACACTCCAGCTTCTACTGATGTTGCCTGCTGCCTGCACAAGGATGAAATACTCTGATAAACCATTCATTGAATACTTCAACTATATACTTAGCATTAGTTACCAATCTTCCAGTGTCATCAACTAGTATCATCATCACATAGTAATTTTTTTCTTCTACTTGCCACATATAGAAAGAACATGCTAGGATTTTTCTTAGCTTGATTCGCTAATTTCTTCTAGTACTGCACTTTTACTGTGTTCACCAACCGAGTCACCTTTCTGCCTGCTCTTTGCACTCTTCATGCAAATGATCATTACCAACATTCATCTTGTGTTGCCTCCAAGGTGCTTTCTTCTTCCAGATTTTATTCTTAATCTCTTCATTCATTCATTTTACTCCTATTTTATTTAGCCTTTTCACCTCTGGAATACACTCAGGCACTGCTGCTGTTAAATAGCTCTTGATCAATGCCCATACAGCATCTGCCTCCTCCTTCTCACTCATTCACTTCATTCTAATCCATATTGCCATAATTGAACTCATCCATAATGATCACTCTTGCTTTCAATAAGCCAAGTTGCCTATATATTTCATTGTCTCAACTGTCCACATTCCCTGGATTGTAGCAATACCCCATGAAATATCTCATACTATCAACTTTCACTGCATACTACTTCAAAACCACTGAAACTCTATTCTGCTTGTATCTCAACCTGATAGCTGTCAGATTGAGATAAGGGGAGATACAGCAATTGTTACTGCATTTCAGAGAATCTGGTTGAAAGACTCTACTAAAAGCTCTGATTATGAACCATCTGCTAGAAAGGTAGAAAAATCTGAGCATACATACAAAACATTCTACTTATGTGCTAAACAGCTGTTAGTGGACATCGGAGAAGGGTGAGAAGTGGGAAATTTCCATTGGCTGCACATACATCAACAGTAGTATGTGGATTGAAGGCACAGAAAAAGTTATTTTGTGGCCTGTATGCAATACTGTCCCCAACAATATCTTAACACATAGTAATTCTCTGACATGCAAACCTAATGAACATATTGCAGTTTGACATCAATAATGTAAATTTTTCCAATATGGGCAAAAAATTTGTTCACACATGGTCTGGAAGGAATTTTACTTTCACTCCATTTGCAGAGAGTGCTGCTGACATTGAAATGACAGCAATGGTTAATTTGCGTTGACATAAAGACTAAGAATGGTTAATGTTTATACCCATTACTTGCTTCTGTAATTGCTTTATTTTTATTATTATTACATGATCCCTCCAGGGAGTCCAAGGACTCATCGAGGGAGGGCACCCACTCTACAACTCTCTGCCTCCACCACTCAATCCATCAAATACAGCAAACCACAATTAACATCATCATCTACACCAAAGCCATCTACCGTCTACCCACCACCACCAGAAATAAAAATATGGTGGATAGAATCCAACCATCAAAAAGTGCTGTATCTAGCAGAAGAATAGACCTGGACAAATAAACTACACTGGTGTCCAAAAGCTAAAAACAAACTATATTTTACCTATATATGAAAAAATTTTCTTGAATACAGCCAAATGTGGAAATAAATTTATTGCTAGCATACTAATAAATTATATTATACAAAAAAGGTGTTATAAATTTTGTACAAATTAAACTGCAATATGTTTTGGCAAAAGTTACAAAATTCCTAAGGACATATAAGGAATTTAATGTACAGTGCTTACAGAAAACTATGCAGAGAGACATTTCAGTATGGAATATGTCAACCCCAAACTATGATGCGGCTCTCACAACATTGTGCCATGCTTAGCATCAAATGATACAGGTGAGGCAAACTGGCCCACTCCTCCTCCTTCAGAGCCTTGTTTGTTTGTTTTCTGGAGGGGATTTTCAAGAAGAAATGCATCTCCCTATTGAAGCCAAAATATTCTTCTATAGGGTCGAGATCTGGTGAGTGTGTGGGCCACTTGATTTGATTAATATGCTCGGTCTTTCCAGAAGTATCTCCACTGCTCATGCATGATATTGTCATCCTATCCCATCAGAGTGACAATTTTTTTCTGACTGCCAAAAGCTCTTTTCAGAACTCTCATATTTTTAATATTTTCATTGGTTTCTTTTATTTTTCTGGTATTAAAAGAGTATCATTCTTTTTCTGCTTGTTTTGCATAATTCTGAATATTCTATTGAATTTCATGCGATAGCATTTCTTTTTAATTCTCTGCATCTCTATAGTGAAATTTAAACATATTTGCAAGTGGCCAGGAAGAAATATGATCAATTGCCTGCTGCCGCTAGCTTTCTATAAAGATTGACTGTAATGCAGTCAATGCAAAGACAATGCAGTCAATTTTTCAAAGATAGTCAATTCATCAACAAGGAGGATATTACTTATGGATGAAGTTGTTCTGTTATGAAATTAGCTTTGACAGCAAACAGAGTAACATAGAATCTTGTGAGACTCTTTCCTTAAAGAATAAGTTAGGAGAAGGTAGATCACTCTGATTTGGAAAATTAAATTAGGTAAAGCCTTTAATAAAAAAGAGAGTAATTCACTCTAAGACCAAAGCTGCATAGATATTTTGGTATGCCAAATTTCCAAGCTATGTCACCTTTTATCCTTGTCAAAGAGAAAACTGATACTAAATTAGTTTTCTGATTCTAAGAGATATACTGTTGATGGTAGTGATGGGTGGTAGATGGCAATGCTGTAGCCCATGAAGTTTTAACTGAGGTTCAGCTGTTGCTGTTACCCCTCAGATGACATATGAGCAAATGAGTGGCTCTGCTCGGTGGTGGGGTGAACCTGCCACGGGGTTCACCCCACCACCGAGCCAACGCTGAGAGTTCTTCTAAGCGGCAGGGTGAACCTGTTACTGAGGGGAGCAACGCTGAGTTTTTGGAGTTTGACCTGTACATGAACATTCAATAGAGGTCGAAACTGGTCTGGGTGGTGACCCTTCCCATAATGCATAGCATTATACATGTCTGCAAAGAGATGAGCTTTGCATTATGGGATACTAAGGCAAGTGATGTGAAGCTTTGTCCACCTTTGCTATAAGTTGTCCCAGTCCTGAAGATACTTCAGGTGCAAACTTTGTTTGCTTACACTTGGATAAAGGATTAAACTAAATATATAATTTATAGTCTAATCAAGTGGAAAAAAACTTCCAACATCTTTCTCTAATCCAGAGTAATTTAATAATAAGGTGTGACAACTTTTGGCAACTCGTATAGGTAAACATGACTTCTGCATTGCTCCAACCTTGGTATCACCTCTGGGTCTGGCTCCCACTGACGAGACCTCAATCAAGGTTGAAACCGGTTGGAAGCTTGGGTGATGAATGGCAATGCTGAAGCCTATGAAGTTTTAACTGAGGCTTGGCTGTTGCTGTTACCCCTCAGATGACATATGAGCAAATGAGTGGCTCTGCTCGGCGGCGAGGTGAATCTGCCACGGAGTAGAACCAACGCTGAGAGTTCTTCTCAGTGGTAGGGCGAGCCTGTTACTGATGGGAACAATGCTGAGTTTTTGGAGTTTGACCTGTACTTGAACATTCAATAAAGATCGAAACCGGTCTAGGTGGTGACCCTTTCCATAATGCATAGCATTATACATGTCTGCAAGGAGATGTGCTTTGCATTATGGAATACTAAGGCAAGTGATGTGAAGCTTTGTCCACCTTTGCTATGAGTTGTCCCAGTCCTGAAGATACTTCAGGCGCAAACTTTGTTTGCTTACACTTGGATAAAGGATTAAACTAAATATATAATTTATAATCTAACCAAGTGAAAAAAACTTCCAACCATCCGTTACTGACTTGAGCATCTCTATCATACCACCCATCTTCCTCCTATCTACTAGACTCTACAAATTGCATCATCTCAACCATTCTTCATATTCAACATTGCAGAGATCAGAAACTATTTTGGTCAATCGCCAATGAACCCTCTCCAACATTTCTTCATCCTTTTGAAAACCAAATTTGTGCAGTAGTCCATACGTGGCCTAATCAGAGCCTTATACAATGGAACCAGAATCTCCTTACTTTTACAAAATGTTCTCTGCATCATTCCCAGTATTCAATGTGTTGTCCTCACAATTTTTGCAATATGTCCTCTAAATTTCAGATCCTTATCCAGCATCACCCCAAAATCTCTTATTTCCTCCACTACCAACAATATATCCCTACCAAGAAGACATTCCACATCCCATCTTTGTTTTCCAAATTTTAAAACACATTTCGCAACATTGAAATGGCATCCCCATTCACATGCTCATTCACTGAATCTATTCAAGGCCAGAACATCAGCTCTACTTCTCATGGTTTGTCCCAACTTTTCATGATTTGCAAACAGCTGTATATCCCCATATTCCCATTCAAATCTTCCAGAACATCATTAATATACAGGTTAAACAGCAATGGCCCTAAAACAGACCCCTGAGGCATACCACTAGTTACTTTCCTCTTCTGGGAATATTGTTCTCCCCCATACATAACTTGTTGATACTTATCAGACATCCAATCTCCATTCCAATGCACTAGTCTAATATCCAACACTATCTGCTCTAGTTTGACTATTAAGTTATCATGCAGTAATCTATCAAAAGGCTTTGCAAAAGTCTAAGTATACTACTGCGTATCCATCTCCCACATCCAATGCTGCTGTCACCTTATTGTAATACATAAGTAGATTACTAAGACATGACCTCTGTTTAGCAAATCCATGCTGTCCATCAAAGATAATACCATTGTTGTCAACACAATTCTGTATCCTGATTCTCACTAGTCTTTCCAACATTGTAACCACAACAACAGACACACACACACACACACACAGATAGGCCTATAATATGATGCTCAAGTTCTGTCATCTCCTTTATGAAGTGGTTCAATCTTGCCTTCCTTCCCCTTCTTTGGAACTTGATCTAATGTAAGACTCATATTAAACAAATATGTCAAGGCAGATGTCAACTCCCTGGCACATTCCTTCAAAATATGCAATGATATATCATCAAATCCCACAGCCTTATTAATATAAAGTTTGCTTAATTCACCATATACCTCTTCCTCCCTCTCTGTCTGACTAAATGATTTAATATGGAATGATTTTTAAAGAAGTGAGCTTGTATCTTGGAAAAAGTTATCTCTCTCTCTAAAAACCATACAAGACGAGAATTTACAATTTGTTTCAAAGATCACACACAAACTGCTAATTAGAAATACTGGACAATAATTAGTTGGAATTTTTGAATCCTCAACTGGTTTCAGAAAGATAATAATTGCCCTTAGCCAGAATCTGGAAATTTATCCTCACAGAAGATTCTGTTAAAAAGGCTGATGCACAGTTTGAACCATCTCTTGTTCAACATTAAAGCAGAACATTTTTCAGGAAATTGGTAGACTTTTTAAGGAATTTGGTAGGGGTAAGAAGATGCTGGTAAAACTCTCTAGAAAGTTTCTACAACTGTAGAAACTCTCTAGAGGATTGCAAGTGAGTGGTAGTATATCTGCCTTTCACCCACCTTCATTTTCCGGATCTGCCCCACAGACCTCTTTGGGTGTTGAATGGTCTGACTGTCTTGTCAAATGTCATCTCCTTCCAGGAGGTTGACTACATGAGCTTCCACCATGTACAGTTTTGTGCTTCTCTTTTACATTCTTCATAGGACAAAAAAGGTCCAGTCCTTAATATTTCCCATCCAATCTGTTCTTTGTCTTCCTCTTCTTCTTTTTCCTTGTATCTAGAAATGTTTTTTGTAGGGATTCATGACTTAGTATGTGACCAAGGTAGGTGGTTTTCCTTTTCTTTAATGATTTTCAACAGAGTCCTATCTTCTCCAATTACCTCTAATATTTCTAAATTAGTTTTTTTGGCAGTCCACGGGACTCTAAGAATTCTTCTGAGGATCCACATCTGAGAGGCTTTTAGTTTATTTTCACAATATTTTGATATTGTCCAGGTTTCTGCTCCATATAATAGTGCTGACCATATGTAGCATTTAGACATCCTAATTCTTGTTTTTGTGTGAATTTGCCTTGATGTCAGAATGTTTTTCATACTAATGAAGGTTGATCTAGCAATTTCTATTCTTCTTAATATTTCCTTATCACACTTTCCGTTCTCTGTAATTAGTTGACCCAAATATATATAACTCTCTACTTGATGTAAGGTATTTCCTCTGATCTTAATATTTATATCGGGCATTTTCCCTTCAAAAAAACCAAAACCAGCATGGTTTTGGTTTTTTTGAAGTTGAAATTAAGTCTATATTTTTCACTTAGTTTGCGTCTCTTCTAGTAGGTTTTGGAGATCTTTTTTTCATTTTCAGTTGGCAATGCTGTATAGTCTGCATATCTGAAGTTGTTTATATTTCTGCCTCCTATGCTGACTCCTTTAAATTCTTCTAATTGCTGGAAGATATTTTCAGTATAGAGGTTAAACAATATAGGAGAAAGAACACAGCCTTGTCTGACACCCTTCTTTACTGGAAATTCCTCTGAGGTTTCTCCTGATATTTTTATTGAGGCAGTTTGCCCCCAATATAGATTTATCAGTAATCTGATATCTTTACCATCTACTCCTAATTTTCTGATGCATGAATTCAATTAGTTGTTCATGTTGTATATTGTCAAAGGCCTTTGTGTAGTCAATAAAACATACATAGACTTCTTTCTGCTTCTCCAGATATCTTTCTATAATAGTTCTAATGTTGAAGAGTCTTTCTCTAGTTCCTTTATTTTCCTGAAAACCAGATGTGTTTCATTAATTTCCAATTTGATTTTATGTATATTTCTTTCTAGGATGATATATAACATAACTTTTGCTATCTGACTGATCAGACTAATTGTTCTCTGTACCCTTCACATTTGATTGTCTTTGATTTTTAGGTATTGGTAGGAATGTAAAGTGCTTTGGCAGGTGTCCAGTTTCATATATTTTGTTACATATGTCAGTCAGTGATCTTATAGCTTTATCATTTAAAGCCTTTAGATATTCTGCTATAATTCCATCCATTCCTGGAGCTTTTCCTGGTTTAAATTTCCTAATGGCATTTGTTACTTCCCAGGTAAGAATAGTAGGCCCCTCCACAGTGGTGCACTCAGAATTTAATCTTGGAGGGGGCCGAGTACTCAAGATTTAATCTTGGGGTGGGGGGGGGTGGCGAGTTGAGTAGATGATTTGAGAATACACACTATGCACTGCATACGACCTATGACTGAGCATCTGCAGTGATTGCCAATACATGATACTCATGATCTCTGGCCGGGCTTGGGCAAACAAGGTATCGCCCGAGCACTACTTCGTTCGCCTTGCGTTCACAACAGCCGTGATTCCCGAGAGCTATAGGGTATTCCCACCTTATGTGACTACTAATTCATAAGTAGTATAGAAATAGAAGACACGACACAACATAAATAAATGAAAAAAAAGAATTTTAATTAAGAAAAGATTTTTGGAAGATTTTCTAGTCTTTTTTTTTCCTCTTTTGGGGGGGGGGGGGCAGGGCCCCTTGGCCCTCTCCCTGGGTGCACCAATGCCCCTCCAAATCTTCTTGCAATGGCTTATCTATTCTATCATGATTGTAGAGCTCCTTTGAATACTCTACCCATCTATCCCTTATTTTGTCTTTATCTGTTAGGATGTTTCCATTGGTATCTTCAATGTAATGAGGGCCTACCATTTTTCAAGATTTTCCAGTTAGCTCCCTAACTTTTTCATGAAGTGTTCTGGTTTTGTTCTTTTTGTCCAAAAGTTCAATTTCCTTGCATTTGTTATTGAGTCATAGTTCTTTTGCAATCCCACATCCTTTCCTGATCTCCTTGTTTAAGTTCTTGTATTCAGGACAATTTTTGTGTTTCTTTCTTTCCTCCATCATTTTCAGGGTTTACTCATCTTCTTCTTAAATTTGGGAATTGTTTGTTTTGTTGCCTTTTTTTTTATGCCCTCTTTAAATGTCTGCTATCTATCCTCAATCTCATCTTTTGGGTAAGGATACTTGGTGGAATCAGGAACATTAACAGCAGTGGTTTGTGCCAGTTACTTTAAAAATTTATCTTGTATTTCTTGATTTTTAAGAGAGTCAAGATCATATTTTTCTATGTATATAGATTTCATTGTTTTCTTTAATTTTATTGCTGCTTTAATAACCACAGGGTTGTGGTCTGATCCAATATCAGCCCCAGGTATGTTTTGGCTTGTAAGATGTTATTCTGTAATCTTTTTTAAAATCATTATATAGCCAATCTGGTTCATACAGTTGTCTCCGGGACTTTTCCACGTGTAAAGTCTTCTAGGAGGCTGGCTAAATAAAGTATTTGTTATTACCAGATTGTTTTCTTCACAGAACTGTATTAATCTTATTCCTCTTGGATTTCTATGTCCCAGACCCTGGTTTCCCATGCAGGAAGAGATCTTTTCTGAGCCTACTTTAGCATTTAGATCTCCCATAATGATTGTTATGTCATCTGATTTAGCATTGTTAAGTGCATTTTGAATACCTTCATAGACACATTCTGACTTCAACTGGGTAATCAGAAGTAGGTGGATATATTTGGACAATAAAAATATTAAAAGGTTGAGCAGCAATTTTTAATGCAATTACTCTATCACTTATTGGCCAAAATCCAAGTAAGGACTGGGCAATCTTATTTTTTAGTACAAATGCTACTCCATTCCTATGACTGTCTCCACATGAGAATATAACTGAATGATTCTTTGTTTATTTTTCCACTATTAGTCCATTTGACTTCACTAATACCAGCAATGTCAATTTTCATTGCTTCATGTTCTTGTATAAGGTTATCTAACTTCCCAGCTTCATATAAGGTTCTCACATTCCAAGTTGCAAGCCTTAAGAGAAGATTCTTGGTTTTCAGACATGAAGGATCAGGAGATATCCTCCCTGGAAGGTTTAAGGTATCTTCTTCATATGCTATTTTCAGAGTATCTGTTTACATTCCCTAGTTTCTTTCTCCTCTTCTTCCCTGTAATGTTTCCAAGAGACAAAAGTTGCAGAGGGTCCAACCTTGTCTCTATTGCTTAAATCCATCATGTTTCTCTGTTTCATGGTTTACTATGGAAGGTCACGTGGTGAGATTCATGTCTCTTCCACAGTGACTGGGCACATCTCTGTTTTTTCTCGGAGTGTGCCCGGACTATGTCACATAGTTTGCTGTCATGCCTTCATTACCATTGTCAAATTAAATTTTGGTCATCTGTCAACTCTGCCAATCCAGTCTTCAAGTGCAACAAGGAGGAGACACTCTCCTTCACTACAGCATAAAATGCTGATACCTTCACTTAGTTTTGCATGCCAGTCGAGGCACAGTCCCAGGCTGTGGCCACTGGTGCACTCTGCCAGCTACTTGGAGCCATAAATGAGAGTTGCATAAGCAGTGGGGACCAATTCCACCCAGCCACTAAATATTTAGATGCGACTGCTGAGCAGGCAGAGGTGCTATCTCTACTACCCATACCTTACATGTTCTGATTATAGGTCTGATTATATGATGCTCTGATTATAGAAGATGCAAAATGGATTCAAGAGTCCTTTTGGCTCTGGCAGTGGATGTAGAGGAACTCAGGTAATAAGGAATACCATGGTTTCTTGCCTATAAAATGCCACAGTCTACCAGACTACAGCAAAACTATTAACTCCTTTAACCCCCTCCACACCTGCAAGGAATTAGTCTTTGATGGAGCTTCCATCTTGAGAATACTGCTTTTCTCATTTTCCATATTTTGAAACTTTTTTTATACACAAGTTTTTCAACTTTAATATCCATGACTGACATCCACATATCCTTAATTGCTCTTGGCTATCTATAGAACAAAAGTGAATTTCATTTCAACCTACTTTTCTATGTTTCTTTTGGCTCGGCAGAATGGACATGCCACACATAATTTCAAAATGGGGATGTCAAGTATTATGGAATAGTTGGTATTTCAGCTGGTGCTGAAAACATTGCTTATGTGTGTGACTTTTGCAAGTTTGTTATTTTTTTATCATTACTTTGTGTTACTTAGTAACACAAAAACACATAGCTCACTGTTTTGAACAGAAAAAAAGTATTCCATATTACCTCACAAAAAGTGTATTTTTGAAAATCTTTGAATAAAAGAAATGTATTAGAGATAAAGAAAATTCATAAAGAGCGATTCAAGTAAAACATCCTGGGTTATATCTTAGCACAGAGAGATTTAGTTTTCCTTTACCAGTTTTAATTTTTTTCATGCAAAAACAAAATTGTATTCTGTATTACTCAAAGTTCTTCTACTGTGCTTGGATGCAAACACATTTGAAAGCTATTAAATTTTGTGTGGTGAGATATCTGTGGAAGATGCCACAAGCTTTATTTGTTATTTAGGAAAGCATCTCTGACAGATGTGCAGTCTTCAGAGTCATGTCCTTTATTGCAACATTAGTAACAGGTGGTAGTTGGATCATAATCACAATTCTAGCACTTAATTTTCTAAAACAAAATTCAGCTTGTAGAGCTTGCTCTTAGGGATCTCAAATATAAGGATGATATACCTAGTTCAGATTAGATTATCATCCCTTAGAATTCATCAACAGGGCTATCACTTATTGATCTATTAATTTAGAGCAGTGTTTCTCAAAGTGTGGCACGTGTACCCCTGGGGGGTACATGGCAATTTTCGGCTATGCATCATTAACATATGGAATCATTTATTAAGAAAAAAAAAAATTATTTTAAAAGTATATATATTTCTCAATAAATTATATATGAATTCTCCTACTCAAATTGCAAGTTACTATCGCCAGGACGTGAACGTCGTGGTGATAGTAACTCGCTCCCTGCAGTAAAAACCATGCCCTCCCCAACAGCGTCACTATACTGAAGATGCAAGAAAAACAAATAGTTTTATTGCATCACTGAATAAAGTACAGAGACATTTGCAGTCTGTGTAATATATTTCTCAACAAATAGTGCAATTAGAGACAACTGGGATAAAAACGACACTAACTAATGAATCACATCTTCCCTCTAACAGAAACTACTGTATAGACTCAAGCAAAACAATATGTTGCCGGTGCAACATATGGCTTTGCTTACACCACCACCACCACGTCGTGAATGTGTTAAAACTAAGAAATATATAGTGGTGGCGTTCAGTGGTAGATGGCGTTGGTGTATTTGCGGTCAATTGGTAGATTGTGAGTGGTGGAAGCAGAGTTGTAGAGTAGATGCCTTCCCTCGATGAATCTTTGGACTCCCTGGAGGTGACAAATAATAATAATAATATAGTGAATGTGTTTCAGATATTATGGAATTCGGTTGAAGAGAATTAGCATTTCAACTCAACTGTTGGCTTGCCTTTGTCTTTGGTTCGCACGATCTTTTGTTAATACCATACCAATCATACCAATCTGGCCTACCATTGCTGTCTGTTACGTGCTCTGCTTTTACTGCTCATTAGTCATTTCTGAAGGATTATTCATTATGTATATCAAGTTTTGTAAATTACTGGTCATTTTTGCTTGAAATAATGGGAAAGAAGATGAAGCTATTTGGGTAGATGACTTAGATCAAATTCTTACATATGGATCATTGGTTAAAGACTGGACTTACAAAACGCACAAAAGAGAGCAATATAGCAAATAATACAAGTAGCTGTAAGTAACAAGAAAATGTTATTATTGTATCTGGATCAAATGAAATTGATAAGGGTGTGTCATCTAACATCTCTAGAGAACCAACTAAGAAGAAGATGAAAAATCTTCCTAAGTATGATATGAATTACTTGAAATGTGGATTTTCATGGATGGGAAATAAAGAGAAAGATATTCCAAGTTTTGTTCTATTAAAAATAAATCTTTTTTTTTTTACATGAACATATAAATTCAAATAAAATAGACATGATTCTCGTGGAAAGGCTTAGACATTGGTTATTGATTTTTTACTAAATAATTTAAGGAATTACAACATCAACTAGGCTATACATTAAAATAAATTTTAATATACTTCAGTATTTCAGCAATGTCACATTGCCATTTTCAAGAAACTTAAGAACAAGACACGTGCACGCAGGCACAACAAACAGTAAGTGAGGAAGAAGCAGGAAGCTATTATTTCTTCTAAAGTCCTGATGGTGCCCCCTAGTGGGCACTGTTGGTATTCTTGGGCAATTGGGGGCTGAAGGTCTTCTGAAGTAAGTTTCCCAAATTTGAGGCAGTCTCATGCAGCCAAATTTGTTGAGGTTTGGATTGTTTCTTAGGGCTGAAGCTGATTCCATGAAAAGCCTTTCATATTTGTATTTACTACAGCGTATTATTGTGGCTTTCTTCCACCGTATTCTATGGCAGGTATCCAGCGCATGGTCAGCAAGACCAGAGTGGCTGTATTGGTGAAACCGGATGTAGTCCTTGTGTTCTGAAATTCTGATATTTGCTGTCCTGCCTGTTTGGCCAATGTAGGACAGCTTATAGCTGCAAGGGACCTGGTATACACCAGGTAGGTCTGGGGGGGGGGGTAGGTTGGTCTTTAGTGGAGCGGATAAGGGATGCCAATTTTTTATATGGTCTGTAACAAGAAGTTAAGTCATGTTTTTTTTAGGATTTTTGTAATTTTTTCTGAGGTGCCTCGGATATAGGATATGGTGATGGATTTAGAGTAATCGTTGTTGTGAAAGGGGGTTGTGGTCTATTGGTTTCAATATTTTTTGGATTTTTTTTTGGGGGGGGGGGGGGGGATAGCCACTGGCTGAGAAAGTGTTTGAGAATGTGGTTTAATTCTGTGGTTAGGACATTGTCATTTGAACAGATAAGGTTAGCCCTGTTGTGCAGTGTCTTAATGACTCCATATTTTTGTGAGGAAGGGTGGTGGGATTGTTGGTGAATGTATCTGCCTGTATTGGTGGGTTTTCTATATACTGAGAAAACCAAGGTTCCATCAGGCTGGCGGGTGACTAGTGTGTCTAAGAAAGGAAGGCAGTTGTTTTTTTCCTCTTCCAGGGTGAATTTGATTCTGGAGTGTTCGTTGTTTAAGTGTGGGAAGGAGAGGAGTGCATCAGAGCCATGTGGCCAAATAGTGAACACATCATCAAAATAGCGAAGCCAAATGGTTGGTTTTTGTGGGAGCAGAGTTTAAGGCTTTCTCTTCAAAAGTCTCCATATAAAAGTTGGTTAAGGGTGAGGAGAGTGAAGAACCCATGGCTGTCCCCTCTATTTGTTTGTAGAATTTTCCTTGCCAAACAAAATAGCCTGAGTTCATTGTGAACTGAAATAAGGCTAAGATATCGAGAGAAAATTTAGCTTGAATTAGCTCTAAGGATTCTTTGAGTGGGACGTTTGTGAATAAAGAGAAGACATCAAAACTGACCATTAAGTCAGTGTGTTTGAGTGTAAGGTTTTCTATGCTGGCTTTGAAGTGGGCTGAGTTTTTTTATGTGTGAAGGTGTGTTGCCAATATAGTGTGAGAGAGCCTTGGCCAAATGTTTAGCTAGTTTGTATGTGAGGGAATTAATGCCATCTACTATTAGACGTAATTTCACATTTTCCTTATGTATTTTTGGGAGTCCATAAATATGGGGGGGGGGGGGGGTTATGGAGTTAAATGGTTATAATTTGTTAGTGATTTCCACAGGCCAAGAAGTGACCTTCTTAAGGAGCCTGTGGAGTTTTCTAATTTGTGAGTTGGTTGGATTGTACTCGATATGGAGGTAAGTAGCCCGATCTAATAATAGAGCTTTCAGCTTACCTGTGTAATTCTTTTGGTTAAGCAATACTGTGGCGTTCCCTTTATCAGCTTTGGTGATTACTATTTTCTTATTTTTCTTTAATTCTAGTAGAGATTTAATTTCCTTACTGGGCATCTTGGCTTTTCATGGTTTAGCTTTGATCAGAACACAAGCTACATCCATTCTAATTAATATCGTTGGCGACTTGGTTTGGAAGGTGTCGTATCCTGCATTCAATTCGTATCATAATATCTTCAGCAGGTATTCTCCTAGGTGCATTGGCAAAATTGTGGCCACGTGCGAGGGCGTCAAGTGCCGCAGGTTTTACACTAAATGACGAAAGTTTCACTACCGTTTCGGTAGGAAATTGTGGTTTCAAGATCAAGTTCTTTTTTAAATTTTCAAATTTTTTGATGTGTCGATCTTGTACTTTTTTAAATTCTTTCTCCACTGCAGTGCACAAGATGTCATATAAAATATACCAAATTTCATGGCTTAAGGTGCTTGAAAGTCATCTTCGAGTGCCTGTATAGCTAAGTTAGCATCATTCAGGAAACGGCGAGATGTGGCAATTTGTTCTCTGAGCAAGGCTTGTCTGGCACGGTTATAAATACGAAGAGCCATTTGAGAAGAGAGACGGTGCTTGAATATCACACAGTTACGAATTACCTGGTTATCCGAGCAGCATTTTAGGAAGGCGAGACGATTCAGTTGTATTGATAGCTTTAACTTCATTTTACCGTAATGGCATGCTTTACGTGCGATATCATCTTTGTGGATTATCGTAATTCTCACGGAAAGGCTTAGACGTTGGTTATGCATTTTTTACTAAATAATTTAAGGAAATTATAACGTCAACTAGGATATTCATTAAAATAAATTTTAATATACTTCAATATTTCGGCAACGTCACGTTTGGCCATTTTCAAGAAACTTAAGAACAAGACACGTGCATGCAGGCACAACAAACAGTAAGTGAGGGAGAAGCAGGAAGCTATTATTTCTCCTAAAGTCCTGATAGTGCTCACACTATACTGGCAACACATCTTCACACATAAAAAAACTCAGCCCACTTCAAAGCCAGCATAGAAAACCTTACACTCAAACACACTGACTTAATGGTCAGTTTTGATGTCTCCTCCTTATTCACAAATGTCCCACTCAAGGAAGCCTTAGAGATAATCCAAGCTAAATTTCCTCCCGATATCACAGCCCTATTTCAGTTCACAATGAAATCAGGATATTTCGTTTGGCAAGAAAAATTTTACAAACAAATAGAAGGGACAGCCATGAGTTCTCCACTCTCCCCACCCTTTGCCAACTTTTATATGGAGACTTTTGAAGAGAAAGCCTTAAACTCTCTGCCCCACAAAAACCAACCATTTGGCTTTGCTATGTTGATGATGTGTTTGCTATTTGGCCACATGGCTCCGATGCACTCTTCTCCTTCCTAACACACTTAAACAACCAACACCCCAGAATCAAATTCACACTAGAGGGAAAAAACAACTGC
Organism: Typopeltis vanoorti; assembly: GCF_054136105.1. Lineage (NCBI taxonomy): Eukaryota > Metazoa > Arthropoda > Arachnida > Uropygi > Thelyphonidae > Typopeltis > Typopeltis vanoorti. The sequence goes on from NC_143550.1 coordinate 81,100,782, forward strand.
CTTCCTTTCTTAGACACACTAGTCACCCGCCAGCCTGATGGAACTTTGGTTTTCTCAGTATATAGAAAACCCACCCATACAGGCAGATACATTCACCAACAATCCCACCACCCGTCCTCGCAACAATATGGAGTCATTAAGACACTACACAACAGGGCTAAACTTATCTGTTCAAATGACAATGCCCTAACCACAGAACTAAACCACATTCTCAACACTTTCTCAGCCAATGGCTATCCCCCCCAAAAAAATCCAAAAAAATATTGAAATCAGTAAACAACAACTCCCCCTCACAACAAGGATTACTCTAAATCCATCACCATACCCTATATCCGAGGCACCTCGGAAAAAATTACAAAAATCCTAAAAAAACATGACTTAACTTCTTGTTACAGACCATATAAAAAATTGGCATCCCTTATCCGCTCTACTAAAGACCAACCTTCCACCCCCCCAGACCTACCTGGTGTATACCAGGTCCCTTGCAGCTGTAAGCTGTCCTACATTGGCCAAACAGGCAGGACAGCAAATATCAGAATTTCAGAACACAAGGACTACATCCGGTTTCACCAATACAGCCACTCTGGTCTTGCTGACCATGCGCTGGATACCTACCATAGAATACGGTGAAAGAAAGCCACGATAATACACTGTAGTAAATACAAATATGAAAGGCTTTTCATGGAATCAGCTTCAGCCCTAAGAAACAATCCAAACCTCAACAAATTTGGCTGCATGAGACTGCCTCAAATTTGGGAAACCTACTTCAGAAGACCTTCAACCCAATCGCCCAAGAATACCAACATTGCCCGCTAGAGGGGCACCATCAGGACTTTAGGAGAAATAATAGCTTCCTGCTTCTTCCTCACTTACTGTTTGTTGTGCCTGCGTGCACGTGTCTTGTTTTTAAGTTTCTTGAAAATGGCAACGCGACGTTGCCGAAATATTGAAGTATATTCAAATTTATTTTAATGTATATCCTAGTTGACGTTGTAATTTCCTTAAATTATTTAGTAGAAAATAGACATGAAATATAATTTTTTATTCATTTATCATTTTGATAAGAGGGTACTTGGTAATAATGAAAATTTAAGAAGCGGTATGCAAATATCTGAAGTTTGAGAAACACTGATTTAGAGCATTGGTTCCCAACCAGTGGTACACATACCCCCCCCCCCCCCGCGGGGTATGTGCTGGGCCGTACAGGGATACATGAAAAATAATCAGTAATGGCGGAAAAACCTCATTTCCACTATTTTACATTAAGATAGGCACTGAACAAGTGTCAGTATTTAAAAACAGCTATTTTAAAAATGAGGGGCACAATTTATAGAAATGGATTTAAAAGAGATACACAAGTGAAAAAAGGTTGGAAACCACTGATTTAGAGCAAACCTCCTCACTTGCAACATTAAGAAGGTCCCATTCCAGCATTTTTCCTCTTGAATAATTTCAAGTTTTATGGGATGGTTACTGTAATTGGTATTCCAACAGATATTGCATGAATCTATGAAAGATTGTAAAACCAATATTATATTAGTACTGTGGATAGGCTACGAATTTTTTTTATAATTTTAATAGTTTTATATATTTTTCTTATTTTTTATTTATTTTTTACATTCTGAAAACGGTGCAAATGGATACCAAATATGGAAATTTTTCAAGCCACTGCAGACCTCCAATAAGACAATCGCAAATATTCATGTCCAGAGTAGGATTCTAATCTGCCATAAGTAGGTATGTATGTTGTGCTGGAGAGTGGATACACTAAACACACAGCTAATCAGCCCAAGAATTACTCTGAATGTTTTTGATGATGTTTTCACAAACATAATTCCCTAATGGAGTTTCTTTACAGATTTTGAGGATGATCCAGCCAACCATCCTGGATAAAGAGTGATGGCAATTTTCCAATGAACAGATGTATTTCTGTTTTTTATTTCTTAGTTTTACTATCCTTTGATCTTTTGGTATTTCAGTGGTTTCTGAACACAGAGAATATAATTTCTTGGCATCTTTAATTTATAGTATAACCAAGTGGAAAAATTCCAACAACTATCTCTAATTAAGACTAATTTAATAATAAGGTGTGATACCTTTTGGCTACTTGTATATGGAAATATGACTTCTGCATTATTTACCTCTAGGTCTGGCTCCCACTGATGAGACCTCAATAAAGTTGAAACTGGTCTGGGTAGTAACCCTTCCCTTAATGCATAGCATAAGAAAAATGACCGGCACGACGTGGGGAGCTTAACCAGAGGTACTTCGCTCGACGGCTTTGGCATGGTGTTTTGCTGCAGGGGAGTATGCTGCCCCAGTGTGGGTGGCATCTGGCCATGCAAAACACATGGATGTGGCTTTAAATGATACCATTAGGATCATAACCGGATGCCTAAGACCAACCCCAGTCAACAAGCTGTATCCCTTAGCAGGCATAGCGCCACCAGGCATAAGACGTCAAGTGGCCGGTGAGATGGAGAAAAAAAAGCAGATGACGGACGAAAGACATCCAATGTATGGCCATATCATCATGGCTTCTCAACTCAAATCGAGGCATAGTTTTATGCAACTAAACCATTGATCCATAAACCTGAGGAGCGATGCCTTGTTCTATGGAGGGAATCAGTTCAACTTCAAGAAGCCCCATAATTAAGGAAGAGTTAACCAAGGGATATCATCTACCCTATAGCACCTGGAGGATTCTGAACCATCTTAGAGTGGGAGTGTCCAATGCAGAAGTAACCTGATGAAATAGGGTTATGCAGATGATGACAGCTGTGACTGCGGAGACGCCCAAATTGATGAACACCTTTTATGTTGCCCAGATCTAATCGATGTGTGCTCCACGGATGACATTCTGATGGTCAATGACAAGGCGATACAAGCCGCTGTTTTTTGGATGGAGAGGATATCGGAAAGTAAAGTAAGTATGCATAGCATTATACATGTCTGTAAGGATATGTGCTTTGCATTATGGGATACTAAGGCAAATGATGTGAAGTCGTTAGCCTCTATATAGAAGTTGCCCAGTCGTGAAGTTACTTCATGTGCAAACTTTGTTTGCTTACACTTGAATAAAGGATTAAACCAAGAATATAATTTCTTGGCATCTTTAATTCATAGTATAACCAAGTGGAAAAACTTCCAACAGCTGTAAATACTCACAAATCCTTCTGAGAATAGCTGTGAAATCCTGATATCAATCCTTTTATCCTCAAAATTTACCAGGAGCATGTTAAATTTGAACATAAAGGATTCATACTAAAAAAAAAAAAAAAAAAAACAGACTCAGCACCAGAGCTCCCTACCAAAGAGCCTCAACAGACAGTGCACTATCCAAAGCAACAACTGTGCTTGTGAATAGGATGTCACAGCTACACCAAATACTATACCAGCATCAAGCTGAGCATATCCCTATAACATAGGGAAGGAAAAATTGCAAGACTGCTAACTCTAGCAGGCAATCCAGCTAAAAGAATGATCTTGAACAGGCCTCCAGACCAACTAGCTTGATGACAATGTATGATGTCTGTAAGCTGCACATGTTCGTCAAGCTAGTTTGTTTTTTGCAAGATGAAAAAGAAGACGGAGCCTGCCATCTTTTTATGTAACTGGCTAACTCACCTTCAGTTTAAAATTCCTTGCAAGGCTCTTTGGATTCTAGATAGAATTTAATCCAGATCTTTTCAACTAAAGGGCATCATCAATGCTGACTTGACTAGAGAGGCTCTGATGTGGCAGAAGAAAGACATCAAATTTCTAGAGAAAAAAGCCTAGAAAAAATTCCTCTGGTTGATTCTGTATCATCAACCAGAGGAATTTTTTCTAGGCTTTTTTTCCAGCCAATTCCAGAGTTAATCAACTTTTGGTACAAGCATTTCTTTCTTTCTTTCTTTTTGTTTTCCCCAGAAAAAACTAGATTTTAATCCCATAACTCAACAAAACCAGCCAAAGAGCATGCACAAATACACACTAGTTAATATTTGCCACTTATTCAGCACACCATGGAATGCACTCAACCTTGGTGATGGTGAGAGATGAAATTAGGCTGCTATTGATTTCTAAAAATTCAGTTAGGGTTAAAAACAATAAGCAATAACTCCAATCTGGTTAAAAACAAAATGGATTGCTATATATGCATTTCTAAATGCTTGGTCAAATTTTGCATCTGTGAATGAATGGTCTGGATGAAAGAAAACCGGGATGGCATAACAAATTTTTATAAAGATTCCAGATACTGAATTTCAATACATCTGATCAGAGCTGAGGAACATCCTGCATATTTATAAGCTCCTAAAAGTAAATCTGGTAGGAGATTATGAATTTACTTATAGATTATCTACTTCCCCACTGAAATATGATATCAAAATCAGCATTAAGAAGTATTTGCACATAATCTGGGAGCCCTGATTTTTACACAATGCAGAGTTTCTGAAAGGAGGGGTACTACAGTATGACTGCATAACTACAAATTGTGGGGCAAAGTGTCTGAAGACTCTAACAGTAGTCAAATAATTTCATATAATACAAATAGAATACTCATATATTCTATTTGTATTATTCTAGTAATAATCTTTTTATACTATGAAATGGTTTTGCTGAAGATATTCTGAAATAAAGTATGATCCACAAAGATGTTTAAACATCAGTAACTTTACAGTGTAGAGGAAATTACTTGACCCTGATGTTGGACAAACAGTTTAGTAATTTATACTTAGATCTTCAAAAATAGCAAAATAAAAAACACTACAATCAGTCTGATAACAAAATATCCTCCTTCCCTAAGTAACATATACAGGAAACATAAGTTTGCATTTTTGATATTCAGTTCATTTTAATAATGACATTGTACACAAAAATGGAATTCTAATTATTCTGCAGTACTTACCCTTCCCTAGTGGAATTCTTGGTCTCCTAGAAATTTCAGGTGCGACACATGATAAACCATTATTAGTAATATGAGCTTGAGTAGGAATACTGTTTCCAAATACACACATATAATGAGTATTATATGGCAGATGTGGCAGTTGATTAATTGCGAGTTCCACCTGAAATAGAAATCAATTTTTAAACAAAATCATATGAAATTATATTTAATGATCTCTTTAAAAAAATAAATTTTTACATTAAAAAATTGAAGTATTCAGCAATAAACTAATATAAGTGGCAGAAGTATTATAATCAGGTCTCCAAGTAGTCAGAATACTCATTGTGGGAGGTCTCACTCTCTCTTGGTTACTTTACCATGCCTTATACGCATTAACTCTATTTGCACTCATTACACTTTCAGGCAATGCATTCCATTCACTGATCACTCTCCATGCAAAAAAAAAAAAAAAAAAAAGGAACTCTGCTCTTCACTCTCCTGCTTACACAGGTTTCTGAAAAATCTCTTCCACATTAATCTGTAACAACTCATTAACAATTTTTCTGTCTCAATCATTACCCTTCCCCTCCTATCCACAAGACTCTGCAAATGACACTCAATCTCTCTTCAAATCCAACATTACACAAACTGGAAATCCTTTCCCTTTTAGTAAATCATCTCTGGACTCTTTACAACATATCTTCACCTGCTTGAAAACTGAATGACCAAACCTATACACAATAATCTATGTGTATAGGTTTGCATTTTACATTGAATATGAAACTGATGATACTTGACTCTAACCAAGGTGTTCCATTAAAATTTCAGGATTTGTGAAGTGTTCCGTCGTAGGAAAAGTTTGAGAAACCCTGATTTACACAACGCCGTCTACCAATCACCACCACCACTAGTATTTTCACAGACAATCACAAACATCCATGCCCACAGCAGGATTCGAATCCACAGCCTTTTGGCAGGAGAGCGGCTATGCTAACCACTCAGCAACAAGGCCGGCAGTTTTAGGCAGTTATCCCTCAAAAAATGATCTGATGGCCTTCTACAAGGAAACCATACTGTTTTTACTTCTACGTATCAGTGCATCATTGCTATAATTCATTAAGATGAATTCACAATTTTAACATTCTATTCCCTAAATTTTAGGTCCTCATCTACTATCATTCCTAAAATCTCTCAACTCCTGCACCATATGCAAATATCCCCACTAATTATATACCTGTACACTCTACATCCTTTTCCACCCAATCCTTGTTTTTTTTTTTTTTCACTATATTATTTCAGGAAATTACAACGTACTAGGATATACATCAAAATAATTTTAATATATTTCTATATTTCGGCAACGTCACGCTGCCATTTTCAAAAACTTAGGTACAAGATACGTGCACGCAGGCACAGCACAAACAATAAATGAGTAAGAAGAATGAAGCTATTATTTCTCCTAAAGTCCTGATGGTGCCCTCTAGCGGGCGATGTTGGTATTCTTGGGCGATTGGGCTGGAGGTCTTCTGATGAAGGTTTCCCAAATTTGAGGAAGTCTCATGCGGCCAAATTTGTTGAGGTTTGGTTCGTTTCTTAGGGCTGAAGCTGATTCTATGAAAAGCCTTTCGTATCTGTATTTGCTACGGTGTATTATCCTGGCTTTTTTCCACCGTATTCTATGGCAGGTATCCAGAGCATGGTCAGCAAGACCAGAGTGGCTATATTGGTGAAACCGGATGTAGTCCTTGTGTTCTGAAATTCTGATATTTGCTGTCCTGCCTGTTTGGCCGAAGTAGGACAGCTTACAGCTGCAAGGGACCTGGTACACCCCAGGTAGGTCTAGGGGGGGGAAGGGTTGGTCTTTTGTTGAGCAGATAAGGGATGCCAATTTTTTATATGGTTTGTAACAAGAAGTTAAGTTATGTTTTTTTAGGATTTTTGTGATTTTTTCTGAGGTGCCTCGGATGTAAGGTATGGTGATGGATTTAGAGTAATCCTTGTTGTGAGGGGAAGGGGGGGGGGTTGTGATAACCAGGTAATCCCTAACTGTGTGAAATTCAAGCACCGTTTCTCTTCGCAAAAGGCACTTCGTATCTATAACCGTGCCAGCCAAGCCTTACTCAGAGAACAAATTGCCGCCACTCGCTGTTTCCTGAGTGAAGCTAACTCAGCTATACAGGCACTCGAAGTTGACCTTTCAAGCACCTTAAGCCACGAAATTTGGTCGATTTTACACAACATCTCGTGCACTGCAGCGGAGAAAGAGTTTAGATTAGTCCGAGATCGACACATCAAAAAATTCGAAAATTTAAAAAAGGTCGCGATCTCTAAACCGCAACTTCCTAACAATACGGTAGTGAATCTGTCGTCACTAAGTGTGAAACCCGAAGCACTCGACGCCCTCACACATGGCCACAACTTCGCCACTGCGCCCAAAAGAATACCTGCTGAGGATATCATGATACGGATTGAACGCGGGATCCGACACCTCCCAATCCACGTTGCCAACGATATTAGACTGGATGTAGCTTGTGTTCTGACTAAAGCCAAACCACCTAAAACCAACATACCCAGTAAAGAAATTAAATCTCTATTAGAATTAAAGAAAAACAAGAAAATAATAATCACCAAAGCTGACAAAGGGAATGCCACAGTATTGCTGAACCAAAAAGATTACACAGGTAAGCTGAAATCTCTATTGTTAGATCGTGCCACTAACCTCCCTATCGAATACAATCCCACCAACTCACAAATTAGAAAACTCCACAGGCTCCTTAAGAAGGTCACTTCTTGGCCTGTGGAAATCACCAACAAACTAAAACCATATAACTCCATATCCCCCCGTATTTATGGACTCCCAAAAATTCACAAGGAAAATGTGCCATTACGTCCCATAGTGGATGGCATTGATTCCCCCACATACAAACTAGCTAAACATTTGGCCAAAGCTCTCTCACACTATACTGGCAACACACCTTCATACATAAAAAACTCAGCCCACTTCAAAGCCAGCATAGAAAACCTTACACTCAAACACACTGACATAATGGTCAGTTTTGATGTCTCCTCCTTATTTACGAATGTCCCTCTCAAAGAATCCTTAGAGCTAATCCAAGCTAAATTTCACAGCCCTATTTCAGTTCACAATGAACTCAGGCTACTTTGTTTGGCAAGGAAAATTCTACAAACAAATAGAGGGGACAGCCATGGGTTCTCCACTCTCCCCACCCTTGGCCAACTTTTATATGGAGACTTTTGAAGAGCAAGCCTTGAACTCTGCCCAACAAAAACCAACCATTTGGCTTCGCTATGTAGATGATGTATTCGCTATTTGGCCACATGGCTCCGATGCACTCCTCTCCTTCTTAACACACTTAAACAACCAACACCCCAGAATCAAATTCACCCTGGAAGAGGAAAAAAACAACTGCATTCCGTTCTTAGACACACTGGTCACCCGCCAGCCTAATGGAACCTTGGTTTTCTCAGTATATAGAAAACCCACCCATATAGGCAGATACATTCACCAACAATACCCCCCCCTCACAACAATATGGAGTCATTAAGACACTACACAACAGGGCTAAACTTATCTGCTCGAATGACAATGCCCTAACCACAGAACGAAACCACATCCTCAACACGTTCTCAGCCAATGGCTACCCCCCCCCCAAAAAAAAATCGAAAAAATATTAAAACCAGTAAACCACAACCCCCCCTCACAACAAGGATTACTCTAAATCCATCACCATACCTTACATCCGAGGCACCTCAGAAAAAATCACAAAAATCCTAAAAAAACATAACTTAACTTCTTGTTACAAACCATATAAAATATTGGCATCCCTTATCCGCTCAACAAAAGACCAACCTCCCCCCTAGACCTACCTGGGGTGTACCAGGTCCCTTGCAGCTGTAAGCTGTCCTACTTCGGCCAAACAGGTAGGACAGCAAATATCAGAATTTCAGAACACAAGGACTACATCCGGTTTCACCAATACAGCCACTCTGGTCTTGCTGACCATGCTCTGGATACCTGCCATAGAATACGGTGGAAAAAAGCCAGGATAATACACTGTAGCAAATACAGATATGAAAGGCTTTTCATAGAATCAGCTTCAGCCCTAAGAAACGAACCAAACCTCAACAAATTTGGCTGCATGAGACTTCCTCAAATTTGGGAAACCTTCATCAGAAGACCTCCAGCCCAATCGCCCAAGAATACCAACATCGCCCGCTAGAGGGCACCATCAGGACTTTAGGAGAAATAATAGCTTCATTCTTCTTACTCATTTATTGTTTGTGTTGTGCCTGCGTGCACGTATCTTGTACCTAAGTTCTTGAAAATGGCAGCGTGACGTTGCCGAAATATAGAAATATATTAAAATTTATTTTAATGTATATCCTAGTACGTTGTAATTTCCTGAAATAATATAGTGAAAATGCATAACCAACGTCCAAGCCTTTCCACGACAATCCTTGTTTTACAAATTTTAATACCTTACGTGCATGCAACATGTAAGGTCTCCACCACTCAATCTTTTGCATCCTTTTCCATCAAATCCTTGTTTTCAAAATTTTAATACCTCATGTGTACAACATGTAATGTCGCCACCACTCTCTGTCTCCACTACTCAACTCACCAACTACAACGAACTGCAACTACCATTATGTTGTAGTTCCGCAAAACATCAGTGTTCTGTGGAAAGTGAATAAGTGTTCCATGAAAAATTATCAAAATTAATATGAGCCTGGAATGGTTTTAAATGCTGAGACAAATTCAAACATGTTTAAAAATCAGGCGTTCCTTACTTTGCGTGTGGATTGTGCTATTAAGACCAGCGTGCGCTGCCGTTGACTCAGCTGCCTGTGGTTGTCGACACCTCTGAGCAGAAGTGAAGTATGGAGGTATCTATTCTAGGAAACATGTGGTCATAAGCAAGGCCAATGTGATGCACTGCAGTCCGGCACACCTGTAGTATGTGTGGTGTCGCATTTTTGCAATGCAATACAGCCTGCTGCGGAAATAGTGTGCAGTTAGCATTACATTGAAACTGATGATACTCGACTCTAACTACAGGTGTGCAGTCCGGCACACCTGTAGTATGTGTGGTGTCGCATTTTTGCAATGCAATACAGCCTGCTGCGGCAATAGTGTGCAGTTAGCATTACATTGAAACTGATGATACTCGACTCTAACCAAGGTGTTCCATTAAAATTTCAGGATAGGATTTGTGAAGTGTTCCGTCGTAGGAAAAGTTTGAGAAACCCTGATTTACACAACGCCATCTACCACCCACCACCACCACCACTAGTATTTTCACAGACAATCACAAACATCCATGCCCATAGCAGGATTTGAACCCACAGCCTTTTGGCAGGAGAGCGGCTATGCTAACCACTCAGCAACAAGGCCGGCAGTTTTAGGCAGTTATCCCTCAGAAAATGTATAAATTCCATGTCCATCTTGCCATACACCCATTCCTTCCTCCAAGCTATGTTCCCATAGTTGAAGTCCCCAATAATAATTACTTAGCATGCACTCACTGTGTTAATTTGACAATGCATAGCATTCACATCTTTCTGTAGACTCCCTGATTTATAGCAGCAATTAACAATGGTTGTTTTTTGGCCTCTAGGAGCTTCTGTTTTGAGAGAGACCTTTGGTTGGAAAGACTTGAGTTCAAACCCCATCTATGACATGAAGAACCTTTATTAGGAACTTATCAGTCAAAGGTCAGTGGGTCATTCTCATGTGGAGAGGAGTGTTTTTTCTCCAAGAAACTCAGGTTTTTTTATTCCTGGAGGCAATTCCAGAAGGCAATGAGAAACCACCTTGTTCTATAATAATTCTCTACCAAAGTAGCATATGCTATCTCAACAACCATTATGCTGAGAAGATAGACCAACAGACAATGGTTGAAATTCTTCAGCTGTCATCAGCAATGCTTCCTCTCCCATCCTATTCCCTCTAATCTCCCTGATTAATTCTTCACTAATATGATCATTATTTAGATAGTACTTACCACTGCAACACTGGTAATAGGAATACTTTCTGGATTAACAGAATGAAAATCAATGCACTGTTGTGTGTTGGGCGAAAGCCAGTGAGAAGGTTTTCGTCTTCCTAAACTAGTTGAATTATGACATGCTGCTTGAATTGTACACCTATGATGAAAACAATTTCCATTTAGTTATTATTATTACAAACAATGTAAATATATATTAGAAACTATTTTGAACAATACACATTATTTGTCAAAAATTAAAATGAAACAAAGGGGGAAAACTAATATAATCACTGATGTTAATGCACACATTATAATGAACTTGCAGAATTAAAAATGAATAACAGTTAATTATTCATCAACATTGTTTTTACACTAAGAATTTCTTCACCTCTCAATGAGATATTTAGTAGTTAACAAAACACTTAATTGGGCAATACATATAAAGCTATAGTACTTATAAGGAAAGTTCTTCACAAACAGTAATCTCGAGAGAGAGAGAGAATGTGTGTGTGTGTTTGTGCACTCACAGAGAAAAAAATTTTTTTTCATATATCAAACATATTATAAGCAAATAATTCATAACTATATGAAATAAAATATATCTTTTCGTAGCAATATTGATAATACAAATACTTAAGTGAAGCTGATTAGAAAGATATGGAAAAAAGGGCTGAAGTCATTATTTTATGATACTCTCAGGGGTAGTTCATAAGTCACAAGGAAGCCTATTAAGTCATGAAATATTCCATAGAAAGAGCCACTCTTTGTGATACTGAAGGTGGAAGGTATTTACGTAATGTGGTTTTTCACAACTAATAAAAAAAATAATAAAAATAAAAAATTGGTGATGTGAATAACTTATGAAGTTGCTTCACAAAGACGGGGTCCTTTCTACGGCATGTTCCATGACTTATGGGCCACCGTGTCCTAGATATTATAAAAGTATAACAGAAGTAATATTTCGTGGCTAGTTTCTGATCAATAACTTTCATCCAAACTGGTCTATTGTTTGTCATGTCTCTGATTCGATATCAGCTCATACATTTTGTTTTTCTAAAATGCTCTTAACCATATTAGCCGATCTGTTTAAGTGATCATATAATTTTAGATTAGCTCTGTTTACACATGCTAGAATATTAAAAATGTCAAGTTCTTTTCAGATGATGTCTTTGTTTTAATACGATTCTACCAATGTTGCTATCAGGTCACTTTCCATCTTACTTCGGAACTCAATTTCAGTAGACTGCAGTCTTTGATCACCCTTTTATTTCGAACCAACTCTCTGATCAATGTGTTAAAACTGATTTGAATGCTGTTTTGTATACTAGCTTGGTCTTAGTTAATTTCTCTCTTGTTCCACAAAAATTTATTCAACCATTTCCACATACCACATACTTATTCTATTATTATAATTATTATTTCATGACACCTCCAAGGAGTCCAAAGACTCATCGACAACTTACCATCTCCACTAATTAATCCACCAACTACTACACCAAACCACTACTACCATCATCATTTACACCAACATCATCTGCCCGTCAACACCACTAGTATTTGTTTGTCTGTAAACTGCATGTGTGCTGAAGGGATTTTTCTGAAAAACTCGAAGGGGTTTTTCTCCTGAGATTCCAGGAGAAAAAATCCTGCTATCTCTGCATGAGATCAGCTAACTCACTTTAAATTGAAAAAAAAAAAAAACCATATATAAAGATTCTTCCCATCACGATGAGAATCGAACTTAGGCTTCTGCCAATCGAAGGGCACAATATACCATCGTTCTTCAATTGCACTACAGAAGCGATTGCTAAATTATTCATTTAGATATTTAATTTGCCATTTTCACTAAAATTTGGACCTAAATAGCTAAAATATGTTAAATGTTCTCTATATATTACTACTGAGAATGCAGTTGATGTCTTCAGCTTTTATGCCTATTTTTCATAGTTTTAATCTTTTTCATTTCTGATTTTCATATTATCAAATTTCATCAACATTAAATGTGCCACAGCAATTATTAAATTTGAACTGAAACCTCTTGAAGACCTATAGCAGATTCATTTCAGGAGATAGGGTCAGTGTAAAGTAAAGAATTAAATCTTTATGTGTCCTGTTTGAATATCAGACCTGTATTAAAATGAATTTAGTATTAGGTTCAACACCACTTTCCTTAAAAATGTAATCTATATAGATTATAAATAACAACAGAAAATAGCACACAACAGTGCCTTATACCAGATTAACATTTAAACCATCTTCCTGTGCATTCCCTCAATTCTGAGTGTGGCTTTGCAGTTAGAAATGAAGAAATATACTTTACATGTAACATTATTTTTATTTCTGATGAAATCTGAAAATCCGTTAAGTCTGAACTATACTGCTCTGTACTAGACTCTGTATCAGCAGCTCAGAAGGTTTCAACTTAGAAATCTGTTTATCCCTGTTTTTTTTTTTTTTTTTTGCAGTGGCAGTGGGTACACTGCAAAAATTGTTACATGTATGACACAAAAATTTTTAAAGATTTATGAGCTGTTAGGTTAAATGAGAAGAAGGAAAGCATGAGAGTATATGAGAAATGCAATAATAGACTGGAGTGTCCCAGAAATGAGAACAGCATCACCAGAAATAATCAGTAAATGGATGGAAGTGCTGATGATAATAATAATGGAAACAAATCAGAAGGACTTACGAAAGAGTTGATGAAAATATATCGAGGTCTGAATGTCTAAAGAAGCAATTGACTGATGTGAATGAGAAGGAAGTTAACAGGAAGAAGCAAGTATCAAATGATGATAGAGTGAAGTTGTATAGAGATGCAATTGTTAGAAGTGTGGTGAATAACAAGGTACCTAAGACAAATTTTACAGGTGGTACACTGAAACAAATATCTGATGCTTTTCATGGAACTAGGGAATGGGCATCAGAATTAGTGGTAGTGGTGGTGGGCACAAATGATCTGGAGGATGAGACAAGGAATGTGGAAATGGATTTGAAGTGAATGAGGTGAAGGATAATAGTGTCACTGGAATTAGTATGTTGCCCAGATGTGATAATACTGAGTTGAGAAGGAGAGTAATTTCACCGAATAACAAGATGACTGAATTGTTTCAAGCAAAGGTTATGCTATATGAAAATGTACAGATGGAATTCAAAAGGAACTTGGAATGGTTTACAGTTGATAGTTTGCATATGAATGTTTTTGGCATTGGACATTTGGAGCAGCTGTTGTTTGCTAAGAGCTAAAATAAAATTAATATGGCTAAGGTCTAGTGAGAGAGAGAAAAATTGTGAAGTAGGATATGGAAGGACAGAAAGAAAATAGATACTCGGTTGAAGATATGACTGATGCAAGATAAAATGATGGAATGCAAAAAGAAAAGGATGAGAGGGATATGAATGGAAATAAGAGTCAGGATCAGGGAAATAGTAATGGTCAAAAAAGAAAGAGAGAGAGAGAGACGTAGTATACAACTAGAGATTGATGGTATCAGTAAGATGGCCTCAGAACCATCCTACCAATTGCATGTTTGCATACAATACTTTTACATATATTTACATATACTGATGTGGGGAGTATTAGAAATAAGGGATTGGAGCTCAGTTGGTTGCATTGAACAAGTCGTAATGCACAAAGATAACTGGTGTAAGAGGTTGTCTGAGGATGATGTGCTGTCAAGAACAGAAATCAAAAAATAGAGAAATTCTTCAGGAAGAATAGGAAGGTAAAAAGAGTAGACGATTTACAGTTAATGTTAGCAGAGGAATTGGGTCCACTAAGAGTGGAAGTTGAAATTGGCAGTGTACGTGAAGATTTTGAATCTCTTTAGTGTGAAGTTGAAATTAACAGAACAGGACTGGTGTGGCAGATCACCAAGCATCTGAGTGACCAGACAGTTTTCCAACGCACTACAGCCTTCAGTGGTTCAAAAAATAGCTCAACAGGTTTCTTCTTAACCACTTACTTAAACGCACACGCACACACACAGAATTGATGTGCTATAGATTTTGCAACTTCTCATGAGTAAGGTTGTTGATTAAAAAAAAATGCAACTTCACTCACTCAGTCTATCCAAATCCTCCTATAAATCCCTATTTGCTCTGCTTTCCTTACTTCGCTCAAACTTTGCAACATCAGCAGATATCTCTATATCCTATTATAAATAACCCCACACTAATTATATTTCAAATTTTCTGTACATAGTTTGTAGAGGAATTGCACTCTATTGCACTTTTACATTTGACAAAGAGGAATAGCATGTGCTGTCACTCCATTCTGCTCAAATGTCCCAAATCACACGATAGCACCACAGTATCACATGTAGGCATGAGATAAAAAAAAAAAAAAGAGGAGGAACCAGCTGACATTTTCATTTACCTGCTTGAAATTGTAGTCCTGAAGGAATTCTGAAACAGCTTTTCTCAATACTTTGGAAGAAAGATTCTTCAAAGAACAGAGGTAGATAGGATGAAAAAGGAGCAGAAGTTATGCCTAGTTCAGAGGATATGAAGTTAAGATTTGAATTAACTAAAAATTATACTTTGATCTCTCAATTATCTTACCTTCAAATAACTGAATGCTCAGTTAGCCAACACTTGAAGGAATTAGCATTTCAACCTACTTCCAGTGCAACATGTAACATAATTCATTTAACAAAACCCTCAATTATCTGCAAACTGATTTCTCAATGAGAGCAGATAATTGAGGAATTTTTTTTATATAATTCCCATCCATGAAAGGTTGTAAACCTATAATCCATTAGTATCACTAGTGGGCTAAGGATTTTTCTATTTTTTATTAATATTATGCTTGATGTTTATGATATTTATTAATATGTTTTATGATGTTTATTAATATATATGCTTGATGGACTGCACTTGAATGGTTTTGAAGTTAGGTGCTTGGAGAAGGTGTTGTTTTGTGAGAGTTTGGAAGTGCAAAACCAGGGAAACTATGGATATTAGTGGGGGAAACAATCAAGCATGTGTCTAGCCACTACTGGGATAGAAAAGTATGAGTGCAGGAATTATGAAGAGCTGAGTGCAGTTTCCAAGGTTTCGAATCTGAATGGGCAGGTAATGACATTATGTAAGATTAACTGTGAGCCCAAGAGGTTGTGGTGTATGTACATGAAGTATTAGAAATAAAGAAGACGAGTTTTTAGCATTGGTCAGCTCAATTTGGCCAAACATTATTGGCATCAGCGAGACCTGATTGTCAGAGAATGATGTAGTTACAGAGATAGAATGTAATGGATATTGTATTTTCAGAGAAGACAGACAAAATAGGCAGGAGGAGGGGCATTATTAATGATAGCTGAAGAACTTCAGCCAACAAAAATAGAAATTAAGGAAGATTGTAGATCAAATGGAAGAAATAATTTGTTTGAAGCTGTTTGGTGTGAAATAGATCAAGACTTCCACTAAAAATAAATAAATAAATAAACTATTATTTAAACTTAACATTATACAAGAGATTCCATCTTTCAAATTTCTAAAAGGTACCCTCAGAAATATACAGGCTACTGTGATAGCATAGTAGCCTGAAAAATTTGTACATGAAAAATGTACATAATTACTAACTTCTTATCAACAATTTTCCTCCAAATTAACCTGTTATCTGGCAGAATCCCACTATTGTCGGATTTTATGTTTTGGTCTTCTAAGGCACTTTTTACTGTACCAGTCTATCAGCATCTTTATCTTCCTCCGGCTCTGCTGCCCTGAAAGAAAAACACTCATTTTGCTAACTTTCCCTCTCCTATTCTATTTAAATGACCATATGACTTGAGTTTAGCTTTGCTAACAACATCGAGTTCTTTCATAATATCCTCATTTTTAATATTATGCTGCTATTGATGGCATCTGTTCATCCCCCCCCCCCCAAATCTTTCTCGGAACTCTCATATCATATGGTCTCAAATCTTTAATCAAGTGCTTTATTTCTAATTCAGCTCTCAAATCCATATGTTAAAACTGATTTGAACACAGTTTTATAATACAACTAGTTTAGTGTTTTGATTAATTTCTCTCTTATTCCATATAAATTTGTTCAGTTTACTGTTTACCATACCAGCTTTACTAATTCTGTTGACTATTTCCATATTTAATTTGCCATCTTGACTAAATAGCTGAAATATTTTCAATACGTTCTCCATTCCTGTATCTTCTTTAATTCTAACTGCTAAATTAAAACTCACATATAGACTATATACTGCTTGATATCCACTTTACATCATATAATTGCAACGTTTTGAACAGCCTTTCTCTTCACACCTTACATATACTTTTTCCAGATCGATAAATCTTAAATTAGATTCTCATTATATTCCCATGATTTCCCAACTGTATTTCTAAATATGAAAATCTGATCCCAACAACTTCTATTTGGCCTGATTCCAGATTGTTCTTCTCCAAGTTTACCTTCCACAATTTTTCTTAGCCTTTTGTCAAGTCTGCTTGCATAAATCTTACCAGGAAAATTCCATGAGAAATTTCTTTCTAATTCTCACATTCAATTTTATTTCCCTTTTTACAGATGGGTACTATGAGCTATATGGTAATCATCCCTGACTAAGGCATGATTGCCTGAAGTTGATCCCAGACCAAGCCTTCTGAATTACATAGGATAGCCACTGAAAAACTGCTGTGCTTCCATTTGAACATCTCTGGTCAAATATCACCTACTCCAGCTGCCTTTCCATATTTCAGGTTTCTGATGGCTTTTGCTATCTCAAGTATTGATATGTACTCTTGATTGCACAGTCATGGAAATTATGCAGGAGGAATCTGCATATTTTCCATGACCATGATATCACTGCTTGTGTTTATATAGTAATCTTTCAAAGTAATTACTCCAGACATCTGAAATATCGTTTCAGTTTTCATCTTTATCATCTCTGGTTTCTTTTACAGTATGCTTTCTTCATTTCTAAGATTTTTCAATAGCATCAGAATATTTTATCGCCATCCCAATTTTATTTTCTATGTTTTTACCAAAGTCTCCCATGAGCTTTTGTTTAGCTAATTTTATACATTGCTTCACTTTCTTAAATTTTTCTCTGTATTCTCTCAGAGAACCAGCTGACTTCCTTGCCAGGAACTTTTGATTCTTTTTTCTTTTCTTTGACCACCTCTTTAACTTGCCGAGTCCACCATGGAGTTCTGATTTTTCTATCATTGCAGACAACCTCAGAACCTCTCGGACCGAATCAATCAATGTTTTCTTCGTGATATGCCAATGAATCTCCTAGGTTTAGTTCTTATTTTCGAACTCTTTCATTTTTCTTGAATAATAATTGTGACATTTTTCGAATTATTGACATTTATTTGCATAAAATATTTTTACACAAATAAATATGTTTAATATAAAAATTATATGAATATATTATATCACTTACACAAAAACAGAATTAAGATCACAAACTTCAATGACATCAGAATCATTATCTGAAGTGTAGTATGAATGCAAATTCAAATTACAACAGCATGTATTACTAACAGTGACAATGTAGCATGTTAAATGCCAATATTTAGTACTGCATATTTTAATAAAAAAAAATATTTACCAATACACCAATCAGGAAAAAGAATACTAAGGCTTAGGGTAAAAACATACAATGCACAGGTGCATGTATGGCATTCAACTTCTTTGCCACCACCAGCTACAAAGCAAAGTTGCTGTACTGGACTGCAACTTAAAGCAATTTCATAATATCTACTAGATGGCACAGGGAAAGAAAAAAAAAAAAAAGGTAACACATTACAAAAAAGCATTAAAGAATAAATTTAGTTTAATCCTTTATCCAAGTGTGAGCAAACAAAGTTTGCACCTGAAAGTATCTTCAGGACTGGGGTAAGGTGGTACAACACCAGGAACTCGTTGCAAAGGTGGAGCAAGCTCACAATGATCCTATCTCATCTCCCATAATGCAAAACACATCTCCTTGCGGATATGTATAATGTTATGCATTAAGGGGAGGGCCACTACCCAGACTAGTTAAGACCTTTATTGAGGTCTCTTCAGTGGGAGCCAGGCCCAAGTGGAGAAACCAGGCAGAAGCATTAGCAAGGTCATCTCTACCTATCTCTATCACACCGTTTGGCAACTCCTACAGGAGTTGTTTCGACCTTTATTGAGGTCTCTTCAGTGGGAGCCAGGCCTGAGTGGAGATACCAAGCAGAAGCATTAGCAAGGTCATCTCTACCTATAGGAGTTGCCAAACGGTGTGCCACCTTTTTATTAAATTATTCAGGATTTAGAGAAAGATGTTGAAAGTTTATTTTTAACTTGGTTAGACTATAATAAATTTAGTTTAATCCTTTATCCAAGTGTGAGCAAACAAAGTTTGCACCTGAAAGTATCTTCAGGACTGGGGTAAGGTGGTACACTGGGCAACTCGTTGCAAAGGTGGAGCAAGCTCACAACACTCCTATCTCAGCATCTTCCATAATGCAAAACACATCTCCTTGTGAATATCTATAATGTTATGCATTAAGGGGAGTGCCACTACCCAGACTAGTTTCGACCTTTATTGAGGTCTCTTCAGTGGGAGCCAGGCCCAAGTGGAGATACCAGGCAGAAGCATTAGCAAGGTCATCTCTACCTATAGGAGTTGACAAACGGTGTGGTAGAGATAGGTAGAGATGACCTTGCTAATGCTTCTGCCTGGTATCTCCACTCGGGCCTGGCTCCCACTGAAGAGATCTCAATAAAGATTGAAACTAGTCTGGGTAGTGGCACTCCCCTTAATGCATAACATTATAGATATTCACAAGGAGATGTGTTTTGCATTATGGGAGATACTGAGATAGGAGTGTTGTGAGCTTGCTCCCCCTTTGCAAAGAGTTGCCCAGTGTTGTACCACCTTATACCAGTCCTGAAGATACTTTCAGGTGCAAACTTTGTTTGCTCACACTTGGATAAAGGATTAAACTAAATTTATTATAGTCTAACTAAGTAAATAATAAACTTTCAAGCATTAAAGATGTATGTGAAACATTTTTCAGTTGAAAAATGAGGTATTAATAATGATTTGTAAAACAGAATAAGGTATAAATTTATCAACACTGTACATTCAATGCAAAAGAATGCAGAGCAAGACTATATTTATTTTTTCTAATCTGTCTTAACATTCTTAAGTTTCCCAGCTATCTTGCCATTTAATATCCATTACGTCTAGCCCATTCATGTAGTCTGACTTCTAAGTCATAATGAACCATCAAACCATTAAATGTACTGAACACTTCATCCTTGTTAAGTAAATAAACTATTATGAAATATGAAGTTTCATAATTCTGTAGCTGTTAAAAAAAATTAACTTTTAATTAGATATCTAACATTGTTGCCTATTGGCTGAATTCAAGAGAATTATTTTCTTCAATAAAATGCAGACTTTTTTTTCAGGTATTAAAGTCCACCTCAATATATATGAATTTAAATGTAGTGGAGAACAGTAACACTTTAGTGGGCTAGAAAAAATAAATACCAGCACAAATAAAAAAAAGCAGGCCTTCTAAAGAAAAAAAACTTCATAAGAGTCATCGCTGGAAGCCACAGAATTAGGATGATATGTACCGTTTGAATTTTCATGTTGATATGAAATTTAATATATACTAACAACATGTAAAGTTATTCTGAAAGATTAAAAGTTTAACCCTTCAACATACCGTTTCTCTAAAGTGCACCATCCACAATATGGACTTCTTGCTTGTAGGCATGAATCACAAGTTTCATAATGATGGCACCTTTGAACTGGCATTTTGGTAAGCTAAAAAAGAAGAATGAATAAATAAACCAAATAAATAATCAGATTAAATGTGCGACTTAAATTTATTATACATATCAATGGAGCATCATTGTGAATAATATCATCTTGATAAATTACAAATAATACTGTTGACCAACAATCTACAGAAATTATCTGCTACAAAACATTCTAAGTTACAGATTAACTTTATTAATGTGATATCATCACATTTCTTGGAGGCACAAAATCTGCATGAAACCATATTCAGTCTCCACAGGCAGAGTTCCAAGCTTAGCAAGCTGTAGGTTAATTTACAATACTATATTTAGTAGCAATGTGGGATTCAGTGGCAGACACTAGAGCAAATCATTCCTTCGCACAAGAAATCAGCACAAAAGAAAAAAAATTAGAAGTTTTAGTTAAATAATTAATGAAACAATCGGAGTCAATCGTGAAGCTGTATAGACATAAGTGATTTTGCAGCTTGTATATCAAGTGAGGTTAGATTATGGAAATCATTCCTGGAAGCTGGCTAAGAGTGTGGTTAGGAAAAGCACGTGTAGTTCAGGTTCTTCTCATATCATGTGTTGAATGGACTATCATTAAGAGATTTGACTGCATCTTCAGTGAATATATTCAGGAAGAGAACTGGCAGGTATTTAGGAAGAGTGTTAACTTGGTTATAAATTAAAATTAAACTTGCCAAGAAATTATATTTTTGTTTAATCCTTTATCCAAGCATAAACAAAGTTTGTCCATGAAGTATCTTCACAGTGAGGCCACTTATATATAAAGTATAATAGCTTCACATTAATTGCCTTAGTATCCCATAATGCAAAACACACATTCTTTCAGACAGGTATAAAGCTATGCATTATGGGAAGGACCACCACTCAGATTGGCTTCAACTTTTATTGAAATCTCATCAGTTGGAGCCAGACCCAGAAGAGATACTGAGGGTGAAGTAATGCAGACGTCATATATTTCCTATATACAAGTAGTGCAAAGCTGAATCACCTTATTATTAAAATACTCTGGATTAGAAACAGTTGTGGCAAGTTTTTTCATTTGGTTATAAATTAAATTAAATGCCAAGAAATTATAACTGACAAGTAGCCTAGTCCTGAAGATACTTCTTACACAAACTTTGTCTGCTTATACTTCTATAAAGGATAAACAATATAATTTATTGGCAATTTTAATTTAATCTGGCACTAGCACGGTGGGATGTCACACACCCCCAAAGATTTTAAATCGACTATAACTTTTTAACAACTCATGGCAGTGTGTCATTGTGTCATGCCTCAATATAGCTTCCCTTCCGTAACCCTCTACTCGACGTCACAGATGACAGGCTGTTGCGCGCAATCAAGTTTAGTGTACAGAGGTACAAAGTGTGCTGGGGTCCACCAGACCACCTTACTAATGCCGGGTTAAAGTATTTAGCCATGAATGAGAAAAAAGTGGATCCTACTTCAATAACTCCTTGGACACTCTGGAGAAACCATAACAATAATAAAATAGTATTTAATAAAGGCCTGATATTTGTAATAGCATTCATATATAGCAATATCATTCAATATCCCAGCAACCAGGAGAAGTCTGTTGATCTCAACAGTCACATTCAGAGCTAAAAGATATATTTTGAAAATAATTCATAATGTTGGATTCATTTTTAGCAGCTGATTTTTATGAGTGTTTGCTTGTATAGTTATTAGAAAAAAAGCTGTTTACTTATATCGAATTATACTGTTTATAGTACTAATGCATAGCAGAACAATGGAAGACAAATTTAACATGCAGGATTTTGTTTGCTACAGTTCTTTGTGTGAGATGTATTTGGTACAAAGAGTAAAGGTTTGTAGACAGAAAGCAACACTAGTGAACAAATGTGTAGGAAATGTTTTGAAGGTGAGTAAAGAAGCTAGAGAAGAGTAAGAAATATGACAACTGAGTAGTAAATAGCACATGGAGGGAAAATACCAGTGACAATATTCGGAATCTACCTTAAATTAAACTTGCAAATATTCTCACTGGTATAAGTGGAGTGCTTCAGGATAGTGTGATGCAATTGTTTTTCAGGGATAATGATAAGTTGCATCTGTCAAGTTACAAAGAGGGAAAGTAAAAGATGATTATTTTGGCAGTTATGCATGATCTGATAAGTGAAAAGCATAATACCGTATTTCTCCGAAAATAAGGCCTAACCGGAAAATAAACCCTAGCATGATTTTTCAGGATGCTCGTAATATAAGCCCTACCCCAAAAATAAGCCCCAGTTAAGATCATCAGCCAGACGGATGCATTTAGTACGTCTGTTGCAACACACGACGAATGTTGAATTATAAAATAATAATATTAATATATAATTAAATATTAATTTAATTATACTCGTAGACAGGCTTATACGTTGGTTATGCATTATTAAAACACTTAAGGAATTGAAAAATTCCTTAAGTGCTATACTGGCAACACACCATCACACATAAAAAAACTCAGCCCATTTCAAAGCCAGCATAGAAAACCTTACACTCCAATGTACTGACATAATGGTCAGCTTTGACGTCTCCTCTTTATTCACAAATGTCCCACTCAAGGAAACTTTAGAGCTAATCCAAGCTAAATTTTCTCCCGATATCTCAGCCTTATTTCAGTTCGCAATGAACTCAGGCTATTTCGTTTGGCAGGGAAAATTCTACAAACAAATAGAGGGGACAGCCATGGGTTCACCACTCTCTCCCCACCCTTGGCCAATTTCTTTATGGAGACCTTTGAAGAAAAAGCCTTAGCCTCTTCCCCACAAAAACCAACCATATGGCTTCACTACGCTGATGATGTGTTCGCTATTTGGCCACATGGCTCTGAAACACTTCTCGCCTTCTTAACACTTAAACAACCAACACCCCAGAATCAAGTTCACCCTGGAAAAAGAAGAAAACAACAGCCTCCCTTTCCTAGACACACTAGTCACCCGCTAGCCTAATGGAACCTTGGTTTTCTCAGTTTACAGAAAACCCACCCATACAGGCAGATACATTCACCAACAATACCCCCCCCCACCTTCACAACAATACGGAGTGGTGAAAACACTATACAACAGGGCTAAACTAATCTGTTCAAACGACTTGGCCCTAAACACTGAACTAAATCACATCCTCAACACTTTCTCAGCCAATGGCTACCCCCCCCCCAAAAAAAAAATCCAAAAAATATTAGAACCAACAAACCACAGATCCCCTCCACAACAAGGATTACTCTAAATCCATCACCATTCCCTACATCCGAGGCACCTCGGAAAATATTACCAAAATCTTAAAAAAACATGATCTGACCTCCTGTTACAGACTTTACAGAAAATTGGCATCCCTTATCAGTTCCACTAAAGACTAACCACTTCCCCTAGACCTATCTGGTGTATACCAGGTCCCTTGCAGTTGTAAACTGTCTTACTTTGGCCAAACAGGCAGGACAGTGAATATTAGAATTTCTGAACACAAGGACTACAATAGTTTTCACAAGTACAGCCATTCTGGTCTTGCAGACCATGCTCTGGATACACGCCACAGAATACGGTGGAAGAAAGCTACAGTAATACACCGTAGCAAATACAAATTCGAAAGACTATTTATGGAATCAGCCTCAGCCCTAAGAAATTCTCCAAACCTCAACAAATTTGGTTGCATGCGACTGCCCCAAATTTCGGAGGCTTACATCAGCAGACCTTCAGCCCAACAGCAAAACACCTACTTAGCCCGCTAGAGGGCACCATCAGGACTTTTAGGAGAATAGCTTCATCACTTCATTCCCAGTTACTGTGTTGTAGTGCCTACATGCACATGCTTTTTTTGTAAGTTCCTTTAGAAGATGGCAACGTGACGTTGCCGAAATATCGGAAATATTTATTAAAGTTTAATTTAATTTATATTCTTAACTACGTTGCTCAATTCCTTAATTGTTTTAATAATAAATAATTTAATTATAAGTTAATATTTAATATTAAATATTAAAATAAGGCCCTAGCATGATTTTTCAGGATGCTCGTAATATAAGCCCTACCCCAAAAATAACCCCCAGTTAAGATCGTCAGCCAGACGGATGCATTTAGTACGTCTGTTGCAACACACGACGAACGTATTGAATTATAAAATAATAATATTAATATATAATTAAATATAAATAAATAATATTATTGACATTAAGACTTAAAATAAATGATAATATAAATTATAATTAAGTATTTGTAAATACCCAAGCAGGCGCCTTTGGACAAGAGGTAAACAGCCATGTAAACAGATGAACTCGAGACTTATTGCCGAATGACCGATTGAAGTACAGACACAACACACAAATAACGTGTGCACTTGATGGGACATGGTTGTGTCTAATATGAATCTTCATAATTCAATACGTCACGTGTTGTAATGGACGTACTTAATGTACATGTTGCACATGAAAAAATAAGACATCCCCTGAAAATAAGCCTTAATGCGTCTTTTGGAGCAATAATTAATATAATACCCGGTCTTATTTTCGGGGAAACACGGCATGCAAAAATATATGGAAAACTTGCTGTTAGAAGTGAATAAGAAGAACGAAAGAGTAAAGTTCGCGAGTTTGTTGCCACAGTATGTTAAAAGCAAGTTGAGAAAAGAGGCCATAATGACAAATGAGTAGGTTGTGCAGGAGGAACTGTGTATATTCATAATAAAATTTAATGGAATAAATACAGCACAAAGACAAATAATTAAACAGCAGGTTTAATCATTCCAATATGTTTACTTTGCCACAAAGGCACCTTCAGGAATACAATATTAAAAATTGTAATGTTGTATTGTAAAATTGTAATAAAATTACAATGCATAGTTGTGTACTTGCAGAATGCATTTATTGGATGTAAGGACTTATATATGAATGATGGATTGTACTTGTATAGATTTAGAGCTAGTTGTTGGAGGAAGTGTTCTTCAGAATGTGGCAATGCAGTCAGGGAAACAATAGTTTTCTTTGGAGGTGGGATTCAAAGGTGCGTGTGTGTGTGTACACACACATGCATAGGCATCCTTGAGGTGAAAGAGTGGGAAAATTATCAAAACATGCTGAATGCAACTCCATAGATTCTGAAACTGAATGGAATAATCAACACAAGGTGTAACAAAGGTTGCAGGCTGAAGGAAATACTGTTTATTATTATTATTATCATCATCATATCAACTTGTATGGAGTCAGCAGACACACTGTAGAAGGTTCAGCTCAACAACGAATCAAAATAATTTGATTATTTTATTTGTATTATAAAATTATTTTCATTAATAAAATCTTATTTTCTTAATTTGTGAGTTTTGGAATCAACTTTTTTCCAACACTGATTTTTTTTTTTAATTGCAAATTTTGATAATATGCAGCAACTGCAATGCCTCAAGCAAATAGTTTTCATACATGATTCAGCACATTTTGTAGTAGAGGTCTGGGCTTAGTTGTTTTTCAGCAAGTGTGAGTAGGTAACTGTGTACTTTTTTTGCATGCACTTGCAAACATGTTTGTATTGCACAATTTTAAGTGTTTAAATAAATTTTATTTTCAATCCATAATATGAATAAGCGGATAATTTGAAAACAAAATAATTCTGAAGATGGTGAAAATCAAAAAGTAAACGCAATTTGAGCATTGCTGCTGTAAAGAGAATGGCATATGATTGGAAAAACGTGAAACAAAAATTTAACAAAAGTTGGGAGTTGAAATTTGCAGTGATGGAAATAAATAATAAGTCAGTGTGTGTGTGTCTTTTGTGTAACAAAGTTTTTATTGATAAACAACATTAACAATTTTCACAGCAAATTTGATGAAAATTTCAAGCTAATAGCCAAAATCAGTTTAATGAAATTAGCAGTCTCAAAGCACAACTTCATGAACAAAAGAGAGGCTTAAAAAGATTTTTATTGATGGAGCTAGTTAGATTAGCTAGCTATATAAAGTAGCTTGGATTCTAACTTAAAAAAAATTATTTTCTGATGCTAATCAGAAAATGATATTCTTCAAAATTTGAAGATGATATTCTTCAAAAGGTAAATAATTTACAATTCAGTCGAAGAACAATTGTCCGCAGAATGTTAGAGTTAGTAAAAGACAGTTGCTTGAACAGCTAAAAGACTTCGTATTTTAATTTTACTTTAGCACTAGATAAGTCAAGAAATGTTAGTGACACTGTGCAGTTGATATTTTGGGTTCAATATGCGACTTCAGATCTTCAAGTTAGGGAAGAAATGCTTGGCATTTGTGGATTACAAGATCGAAAAGACGTCTCTGAAAACTTTCCTGAAATGTTAAAAAAATTTAATCTGGATTTTAAAAACTGATTTCTGTCACAACAGATGGTGCTCCTGCAATGATTAGGGCATAATTAGGATTTGTTTCTCTTTTGATATAGAATTTAAATTTAACCACGCTACCGGCTAAGACATCTATAGATGTCAAGTTTATCATGGATGCGAAGTGCATATTAAAATTGTAATACCATTGATATTACGTTGAAATATATGATGGATACGAAGCATATGAGGATCCACAATGGCCAATGAGGTGGTTAAACAATGAGAAGACCATCTGCCATCTTTTCATTGCATTTTGCATCACGAAAATTTACACACTCAGATCTCTTAAAAGTGATGAATTGAAAAATGTGATGGATAGTGTTGTAAAAATTGTGAATTAAATTAGAAGTGGAAGCTCTCTCTCAATCATTGACAGTTTGTTGAGTCTATGAAGGAAAGCAGTGACTGCACTTTTGATGATCTTACTAATTTTACAAATGTAAGATAGTTAAGTAGAGGAAAAGTCTTAGAATGATTCAGTTCGTTACTTCCTCAAATAAAAGAGTATCTTGATGAAAAAAGTAAGACTGAAAATTTTCCTGAAACTGAAATTTTTTCATGGCAGTGTAATTTGCACTTTCTGTGTGACACGATTGAACTGTATGGAAGAACGATGGCATTGCGCCCTTCAATTGGAAAAGGCCTAAGTTCGAGTCTCATCATGATGGGAGAAATCTTTATATGGAACTTTTCAATTGGTGAGTTAGCCAATCTCATACGGAGGTAGCAGGGTTTTTTCTCCTGGAAACTCAGGTTTTTCATCCTGCATACAGACAAATCGGCCCTTCAGAACACACGCAATTTACAGACAAAAAATACTAACTGTGGTGGTGGTGGTGGTGATGGGCAGTAGATGGCACTGATGTAGATGATTGGTAGTAGAGGTTCGGTGTAGTGGTGGAGATGGAGAGTTGTACAATAGGTGTCCTCCCGCAATGAGTCTTCGGACTCCTTGGAGGTGTCACGAATAATAATAATAATGATGATGATGATGATGATGGCTCACTTGAATAATTTGAATACAAATCTTCAGGGAAGAGATAAAATAAAAAGCAAGCAATCCCAGTCTGTTCATGAATTTCAATTAAACCTGAACTTCCTTGCAAAACAATTCCAAAAGAAAATTATGTGACACATTTTGTAAAGTTGAATAGTTTTCTAGAAAATAATAAGGACTATGATTTCTCTGATGCTAAAGATGATAATTTATATGAACTGGATCAAAATTCTATCTCAAAAATTTCAATCACGTTTCTCCGAATTTGAAATCAACATTTGATTTTTTGCATAATCCATTTCAATTTGACTTAGCAAATTCCTGTAAGGAAATTACCATTTTTTTTGTCTTTTTATAAACATGAATTTGAGGATGAGATGCATACCCCTGCAAAGTGTAGAACACATAAAAGGAACAAAAATGTTCTATCAAAGAGATGTTGGCTCACTATTCTGACAAATGAGGGTCTTCCAAATTTGAAGATAGCAATTTCAAAATGATTTTCCATGTTTGGATCTATGTGATATGCGAGTCAACATTTTCTATGCTAGATTTCTTCAAGTCTATATACAGATCTCAACTTATTGACATAAATTTAGAGGCAGAGCTAAGATGCTCATTGAGCAAAGATGTTAAAATTATTTTTTATTTTTGCATAATGTGACCAACGTTACTTTCATTTGGCACAGTTTTGGCCACTATATGAAAAATAAGTTGTCCCCCCCCCAATCAAAGACATCATGAAATGAAAGGGACCGCAAGATTGGAAAATTATCAGAGAATTTGGCAGCAACCAAGGTAGTTATAACATTTTCTCTGACTAGGAAGGTTTCGACCTTTGAGGTCTCAGTGGGAGCCAGGCTTAGAAATAGGTCTAAGTAATACAGAGCTGATAAATTTTACCAAAACAAGATGCCATAAGGTGCTTTGACCTTATTAAATAAAAATCTCAGGATGAGAGAAAGCACCTGGCAACTTGTTTTGGTAAAATTTATAAGCTCTGTATTAATTAAACCTTGGTATTTCCAAGCTCCCACTGATGAGACCTCAATAAAGGTCAAAACTGGTCTGGGTAGTGGCCCTTGCCCTTAATGCATAGCATCATACATCTCCGCAAGGAGATGTGCTTTGCATTAGGGGAAAATACTAAGAATAGTGATCAGAGCTTATTCCACCTTTACCACGAGTTGCCCAAACTTGACTTACTTGTCAAGTTTGCATACTTGGGAAATAGGAGTAAAACCAAGTTTATATATATATATAATAGCTTGATATCTTTAACATATAAATATATATATATATATTTATAAAAGTCCACCCTCCTTTCACCCCAGTCATGGATACTGTGAAGATCTGTATTAAGGGCACTTATTATAGATGATCTTGAAGCACGAGATGTTTGAGATGGCAAGGCGTGTCATATGAGTAGAATGAGTGGAGTGTGCTATCATCAACAAAACTATGACTAGGATTTGCAGTGAATGACAGCAGATGAGTATATAAAATCAGGAAGAGGATGGGTGAAATGACAGAGCCCTGAGGGACATTGGCATTGACAAGAACACCATTCACCATTACATGTAGGGATCAATCTGAGAGAAAACTGGTAATCCATTTACACAAGGATAAAGGTAGTCCACATGATGGTAACTTGTTGAGAAGCCATCGATACCAGACCCTATCAAAAACCTTGGAGACATCAAGGGCAACAGCACAGTTTTCTACAAATCTTTCCATGGAATCGGTCCAAATGTGAGTGACGTAGGCCAGGGGATCTCAGATCTCCTATGGATTTAGAGTGACGAAATCCATACTGGTGGTCACCAATTAGATAACAGTTCTCAAGGTGTTGAAGAAACTACAGTTGATAATCTTCTCCATTACTTTAGACAAAACTGATGTAAGAGCACTAGGTCAATAGCTTGATGATAAACATTTATCTCCTTTTTTTAGGAACTGGTTATAAGTGAGCTTTCGTCCATGCTGAAGGCTAGATGCCAGCTGAGTACAGTTTAGTGAAGAGATGATAGAGAACAGGTGTAAGTTCAGGAGTACATCTCCTGAGCACAATGGTGGAATTCCATCAGGTCCAGCTGCCTTTGTAGCATCCACGTTATTCAAGATTCTTCCAATGCCTTTCTGGCAGAAGATCACAGGAGACATGAGATGCAATGTTCTAGGGAAGGAAAGAGGTAATTTGCCATGGTCATTTATGCAGGAGTTGAAAGAGAAGAATGAAGCCAAGACATTAGCCCTGTCTTTAGGAGGTGTAACAATGCTACCATCAGGGTGAGATAGAAGAGGAAGCACAGCTGGACAAAAGTTGCACCCAATGGCTTAGCGACCAGAATGCATGACTGCAGGTGGCACAACAGTGAGTTTTCTACATTTATCCTCGTTGAATTTAGACTTAGTCCTTTTAATGGTTTTACAAGTGTTGCAGCCTACATAGTTGCCTGTGAATGAAGCTGGTGTTTTGGTCTCAAGCGACTTGTGAAGAGCTGTCTACTTTTCTTGGACAGCCCTAGCACACTTTTTTGGAAAACCATGGTTTTGATATGGGTTGGGAAATTTGAACAAAGTGAGGAATGAAAATTTCCATTCCAATGCAGATTATTTCTGTAACAAGAAAATAGCATATATCTGGATCTGAAGAATGAAAACAGCAGCACAATCAGAAAAAAGAGAAGTAAAAGTCATGCATAATCAATATCCCTTAATGATTCACTTCATTTCTTACAACATAGATCTTCAGTTTCAGATGCATGCCTTTATACAAATATTTTCATAGCCATTTCATCAAAACTGATACTGATAACAATAATTTGTTTTTTTTCTAAATCAGAACACATGGCAGTGGTCAGTAATTCAGAGAAAAAAACTTACAAAGGACAAAAATTCTTAACCTAAAGCATCAGTTGAATTAACTACATTACTTTTTTATGTCAATTATACCCCCATAAAATACTTTATAATTCTAAAATACAATACTATGGGCAGGCTTAAATTATATATAATTAAAAGCATATTTACCTTAACTGAGCTGGCTACATATACATATTCATGGGAGGAATCAACCTGAATATCAGAGAGGATAGAGTTTCCAAAATCCACTAATACTTCATCAAATTCCACTGCATAGCCATTACTAATAAGAAGGATCTAAAGGAAGGTTAAGCAGGTTAAAAATGAAAATTGAAAGCTTTCAAAGGCTAACTATTTATCAATCAAAATGTTGTTTCTATAAAATTATACATTTCACTACAACCAAGTGCTGAAAAAAAATTCATAAATTTAGGCATCAATAGTCATTTGCAATTTCTGTGCAGTAAGGTATACATAACATACATACGGGAACATGGGGATTCAATGTACTGATAATGTAACATGAAAAAGTGTAACATGTAACAGACATCTAAATGATTGGTTTTCAGTCTTTTCTGATATTAGGGTGAGGGAAAAGTTCAAATTACAGATAAAACTGAAAATAATGGACATCAAAATGGCTGATGATGCAATGTTGAAGGTTATAAATGTAAGATAACAGAATATAGACATTAGAAGAGAGGGAAGAGAATATAACTAACTCATGTATCATACTTTTTCTTGATAAAAGATCAAAAAATTAAAAGAAAAATAAAAGCTAAAATGTAAAATTAATCCAAACACCTAAAACCTACTGATATAAACTTTAGCAGCAAGGAGCAGTGAGGGATTTGAAAAATTTCAGTAAAATTTGTAGATTTCTGAGTCATACAACTTGGCAACATTATTTAACAAAGTATGTTCTTCACTTTATTATTATACAAGCACTCCCATGGAGTCCAAAAACTCATCTTGGAGACCCAAACTATCCACACAATTTATCATACCTCTCCTTGAAAACATTAACAGACAAAGCACTCACAACTGACTCTGCCAACCCATTCCACTCATTCACAACTCTCCAAGCAAAAAATCTAGTCCTCACACCCCAACTAACCACACCTTTATTCAACTTATAGGGATGACCCCCCCCACCCCCCCACACACACACACTTGCTCTGGTCCCTCTAGCCAAGTGCTGAAACATTTCCCCTGCATCAATCCATAAAACCCTTTAAGCAACTTAAATGTTTCTATCATATCTCCTCTTTTCCTCCTATCAACCAACTTTAGCAATTCACACACCCTCAATCTATCCTCATAGGAAACATTCCACAGACCACTCACCATCTTGGTCACTCGCCTCTGAATTTTCTCCACAGCTCCCTCATTCTCAAGAAATACAGGAGACAAGACTTGAGCACAGTAATCCAGATGTGGCTGTATCAAGATCTTATAGAGGAATAACAACTTCCTTATCTCTACTTGTTAATGTGTTCTTCAAAAGCCAAGTAATCTTATGGGCTACCTTAGCAATATGTCCTCCAAACTTTAACTGTCTACCACAACCCCTAAATCTCTAGCTTCATCTATTTCCTGGAGTACAGTCCCATCAATGTGATACACAGCTTGTAATCTATTTATCCCAAAATGCATAACTTTACATTTCTCCACATTAAACTGACACCCATTTCTTTCGCCCATACTGATAGCATATTTAAATCATCCTGCAAGCTCTCCCAATTGCCTTGATTAACTATTACTCTACCTAATCTTGCATCAAGAGCAAACAATGAATTTTTCCTTTCAAGTTATTTCCAATATCATTTATGTACAAATTAAACAGCAATGGTCTCAGCACTGAACCATGCAGCACACCACTAGTCACCTGTTTTCGCCTTGATTCTGCCCTTCTATATACCACTTTCTAATATCTGTCCAGCAGCCACCATCTTATTCAGTATCATACCCATCCTCATTTTTTCTAATTTGCATAACAGTGTTCTAAGCGGTATTCTGTCAAATGGCTTTGCAAAATTATCATGCAAAATCAAAATTTAAATCATTTCCTTTATCCAACCAAGCTGTTACTCTATTAAAAAAATTAGTAAATTACTAAGGCATAACCGACCCTTCACAAAGCCATGTTGCCCCTCAAAAAGTATCATATTTATTATTATTATTTATACATGACACCTCCAAGAAGTCCAGACTCATCAAGGGAGGGCACCTACTCTACAACTTTCTGTCTTCACCACTCAATTCACCAACTACAGCAAACAGCATCATCTACAGCCCACCACTAGCATTTTCACAGACAACCACAAACAACCATGCCCACGGTGGGATTCAAACCCACAGCCTTTTGGCTGGAGAGTGGATATGCTAACTACTTGGCCAACCAGGCCGGCACATCTCTTGAATTCTCTTTTTCACCAATTTTTCCAGTACTTTTACCACCAACACCTGAGATACTGATTGGTCTATAATTTTCTACTGCAGTCTTAGAACCTCCCTTATGGAAGAGAATTATTTTGCTCTCTTTCTACTCCCTTGGAAACTCTACCTGAGCTGAGACTTAAATTAAAGAGCCTAGTCAGAGGCATTGCCAGTTCCCTTGCACATTCTTACAAAACCTGAGCTGATATCCCATCTAATCCTACAGCTGTATTTGCACTGAGATTCTGAAATATTCTAAGAATCTCCAATTCATCCACATCTGTTCCCACATTAGTGTCTGTCACATATGTTAACCACACTACCGGCCAGGACGTATATGTACATCCAAGTTACCATGGATTCTACTTCTTCTTTCACTATGCTTTATCCCATGTTAAACGGGGTCGGTGTACCGATCTTTAACCTTCCTCTTCCAAGTTCTCCGGTCCAGGGCGCCCTTCGGACTCCATCCTTTCTCCCTAAGATCCTCTGTCACCTTATCCCTCCACCTGAGCTTGGGCCTGCCTCTTTTCCTCCTTCCCTCCAACTCCATATACTCTACTTGTTTACCAACACACTCCTCACCCTTCCTCTACATGTCTGAACCACCTCAGCCTACTTTCTTGTATCTTCTTGCCAATTGGTCCCACCTTAACCGTCCCTCTGATGTAGTCATTCCTTATCCTGTCCTTCTTTGTCACACCACTCATTCATTTCAATCTCCGCTACCTCCATCTTCCTCTCCTGTGCCTTTGTTATAGGCCACGTCTCCACACCATGAAGCATCGCCGGCCTCACCACCATCTTATACAGCTTTCCTTTCCTCTTACAACTCACTCTCTTGTCGCACAGGACCCCGCTCATCTTCCTCCAGTTCATCCAGCCGCATGATATGCTTCGCATCCAAGTTACCATGGATGCGAAGT
This sequence comes from Typopeltis vanoorti, assembly GCF_054136105.1. NCBI lineage: Eukaryota > Metazoa > Arthropoda > Arachnida > Uropygi > Thelyphonidae > Typopeltis > Typopeltis vanoorti. The sequence goes on from NC_143550.1 coordinate 81,135,004, forward strand.
GTATATTAAAATTTTAATACCATTGACATTACATTGAAATATATGATGAATACAAAGCGTATGAGGATGCATATTTAATCCATAATGGCTGGTAAGGTGGTTAAAGCAGTAACCTTACTAGGATGATATATCCTTGTAAAGTGGTCACTCAGTAACTCAACTATTTTATCTGCTTCTGTCACTTCATGACCATCATCACTCATTAAGGTTACTCTTCCATAATCATTATTCCATTACTTAAGTAATAAAAAAAAAATTTGTTTTAATAAGGAAATACTGTGAGCAGGCATATGAATTCAAAAATATAATAACGGAATAACTCACATAAAAAATTATTTAATAGTATAATTTTTGCCTGCGATACACAGGTGAAAATTATACTATTAAATTATATTTTACGTGAGTTATTCCTTTATTATATTTTTAAATTAAAAAAAAAAAGTGATTAAGTCACAAAACTCAAAAAAGAACAAACTGCTGAAAACTTTTGAAGCCCACTAGCACTTTATGTTATTAATTTCTTGGTGTTTTTAACATGTCATTTTTCTGTATAAAGCATTTTGCCATATAAAGTAAAGTATTTGTTGAATAATGTTTGCTGCATTACGACTTGAATTTTCATAAATATGATTAATTATGCTATTTTTTTTCCCTATATGTTACGGAATTTATTTGCTTCTAAATTTTATAGCTTCAAGCAACAGAAGTCCCAAATATATTTCATCACTCCTAGCAGTCAAATAAAACTATTATTATTTTCTCAAGCATCTCCATCACTCATCTCGAAGGCCTGTCATTACTCACACAATATCTATCATACTTCCCTAAAACTTATTCACCAATGAAGCATTCACAACCACCTAGCAACCCATTCACCACCTTCCAAGCCAAAAATTTTAGTCCTTAAGACTTTTGTTAACTACATTCATATGCAATTTTTAGGGGATTACCCAATGTTCTCTCACTTCCTGCCATGAACTGAAAAATCTTCTGTGTCATCCTATAAAACCTCTTTAATAACTTATATGTTTCTATCATATCCCATCATTTCCACCTTTTCTTTCAAATTGCTTTTAACCTGCAAACCTTCAATCTCATCTCATAGGGAATATTCCATAAGCCTGACATAATCTTGGTTGCTTGCTTCTGGATCCTCTTCATCATCATCTTCTCATCCCCAAGGAATTCAGGTAACTAGATCAGTGCATGGTAATCCAGCCTTATTAAAGCCTTATAGAAAAATAATATCTCCTCCAGTTATTAGTGTGTTCAACACACTAATAACTGAGTTTCATCAATGCAGTAACAGCTTATGATTACTTCTTCCCAAAATGCATAACCTGAATAGTTTGCCACACTAATTTGACAGCCATTATCTTTTGTCCATACATGTTGCAGGATCTCAATTATCTTCACTTACTGTTGCTTTTCCTAAATTAGTATCATCGACAAACGACTGGATATTTCCCTTTAAATCATTTCCTACATCACTGATGTACAAATTAAACAGCAACGGCCCAATGCAGACCCCTGCAGAATACCACTAGTCATCTGCCTCCTGAATTCATTTCCACTATATACTAATATGTACCACAGCAGTATCTAGCGGTTTCATTTTACCCACTGATATATATCAAGTTATTTCAGAACTCTAGGTAAATCTGGAATAACTAAAATTTTGATTTTGGAATCATTACAGCAATTTGTTGAGCTATTCTAATTTCTGTTTTAATCAAACCATTTGCAGGGAAATGATCTAATGAAACAGAATGTATAAAAATTATATTACTGTAATATTATTCATAACCTTCATGGAGTCATAAGACTCATCACAGGAGAGCAATCAAAGTCTATCGCAGCATATTTAAACTCATTCATTATCTGCACTTTCACCACTCTCTTGGATAATGCATTCCAGGGTCTGCTCACCCTCCTTCTATATATTTCAATAACTTTACAATAAATGAATGGGACATAATATTTGGTATTTAGAATCTCAATTAAAATTTATTAAACTATTTTAATTTGTAATGCATTCTTAATGGTACTTATGACATAAAATAATCAAATACACATATAATCACAAGAATAGTGTCCACAATAATAAATCATCATAAACATCACATATTTTGGTTGAAAATGACAGACTATTCTTAGTAAAATAAGTCTGATTCAAAAGCAGAACATACAGCAATGGATTATGCCTTCATGGCACAAGCCATGAGTATAGAGCCATCTAACAAAAATAGTGAAATAATGCCGTTCAAAAATCTTTACAGTTGCTGAAAATAAGTCTCCTAAACTTTTGATAAGAAGATACAACTGTTTCAATTAAGATTTGGTTGATGCAATAAGATTTAGCATCTCTCTTTAATTAACCATTCAAATTTTAAATCACTTCTATGAATTAGACATGGCTCTAACCAAAAGGTACTGTGTTACATATTTTTAATACACAAGTAGTAAAAAAATTTGTCAAAATAACTTTCTAGTTAGTTGTATAAAAACTTTTGGCGACTATCTCTGATCCAGAGCATTTTAATAATATGGTGATACACCGTTTTACTACTCTTTTTGGAAAATATGTGATTTCTGCATTGATTTAACCTCAGTACCTTCCTAGTTTTAGCTCCGACTGATGAGACCTCAGTAGAGGTCATAATGTATAGCTATACACAGCAAAGCAATCTTCCAAAATGGAAGTGTACTTTGCATTATGTAATAGTAATGTTTACATTTGAGTATAGAATTATTGAACAATAAAACAATAAAAATGAACAATAAACAATAAAAGAAGAATATCATTTCTCGTCTATTATAATTTACTTGATAACCAAGTGAAAACGCTTTTTATAACAATCTCTGATTCAGAGTATGTATTTTAAAAATATAGTGATACACCATTTCACTACTTGTATATGGAAAATATGACTTCTGCATAGATTTAACCTCAATATCTTACTACAACTATGCAGATCTAAATTTCATACGATAGATACACAGACATGTGCACAGAGAAATCAGCATTCCCATTCAAGGTGCACCAAATCATCAGGAAATTAAATACCAAAAGGGTATCAGGATCAGATGGATCTCTAATAAATTACTCAAATTCCTTCCCCACAAAGGGTATCATGCATCTTGTGGACATTATAAATGCAATGCTATGACTCAATCATTTCCTGTTGCACTGGAAACTTGCAGATGCTTTCATATGTAGCTTCAACAAAACTACCACCCCATTAGCCTACTTTCCTGCACAGGCAAAGTCGCTGAACGCACAATCCTCTCGTGGCTTCAAGAAGCAGCAGAAAACACCCAAATCATCCCAGATAAGCAGTTTAGTTTCAGAAAAAGGTTCCATTACACAAAAGATCTACACATTGCATCACTAAACACATCATCCAAGGATTCAAATGGCAACAACACTCTGGCACGATTTTCTTGGACATGGCCAAAGCATTTAACAAGATCTGACACTGTGATCTAATTCATAAACTATTCCAAGCAAAATTCCCAATACCCTGATTCCCACTCATCATATCCTATCTCAAAACCACAAATTCAGGGTAAAAATAAACAAAATGAGATTCACAGAAAGAAGAATTAAAGCAGAAGTTAGCCAAGTCCCTCCCCTTCTATTCTCCATCTATATTGTAGATTTTTCCTAAAATGTTTCCAGCCATCACCACTCTCTATGCTAATGAGATGATTATATCCAGATCACTTGGTCCAGAACTAGTCCCCAAAAATCTCCAAATCACAGCCAGCGAACTTGAAAAGTGGTTTGGCAGGTGGTGATCTCCATTCAACCTGGAAAAAACTCTGGACCGAGTGATCTGGATATAATCTATCATTAGCATAGAGAGTGGTGATGATTGGGAACATTTTAGGAAAATCTACCATATAAATGGAGAATATAAAGGGGGAGGGGACTTGGCTAACTCCTGCTATATTTATGAAGAGCAAACCCAACAGAAGCTGTACACATGTTTGGAATACCTATATCCTGGCAAACCTCTGCAAATACCTAGATAAAAGCCTGTGTTTCAGGATGAATACAGATTTCATTACCAAAAAAAGCCAACTAAACTATTACCTGACTCTACCCCCCCCCCTCCTAAACAGGAACAGTCATCTAAATATCAATAAAAAGATCCTCCTCTACAAAAAACAGTGAGAAGACCTCTCCTAACCTATGTCTCACCAGCCTGGGAACACACAACTGAAAGGAATATTGAGAAATTATAGACAATACAAAACGAATGCCTGAGAATGGCACTCAATGCCCCCTGGTTCATTGCAAACCTTCAGTTACATCTTGATGCCAAGATAGCAGACATTCAATACATCCTTAAACCTACCACAAAAAAAAGTTTTTTTTTACAACTACCAACAGCCAACCACAGCCCTGAAGACTTCTCAAAATACAGAAGAGCAAAATCCATTCTAGCAGACAAAACACCAGCAACTGTTAAAAGCTCACAAGGAATGGGCTGAGCATCCCCACCTCCCACTCACAATCACTAGTACAGATGAAAGAAATAAGAGTCAAGGATTCAGCCCTTCCACCAAAGAAGTTAACAGTTAACTTCAATATCTTCCTGGATTTAGCTTCCACTAATGACATTTTGTTAATGTTTGTCTTTGGATTTCACAAGAGTAGAGCAGTTCTGCTCAGTAGTAGGTTTTTATCTGGTACTGGAGTGATTTCAAGTAAGGAGTGATGATGAGTTTAGAGTGAACTTAATGATCATTCTAAACTCATCACCCAGAGTTTCAGAGTTTCTGGAGATGAACCCTCCTAACAGGAGGTCAAAACAAGTCTGCTGCATAATGATCCTTCCTGAAATGCATCACATTATACATATTGAAAAGGAAGTGTGCTTTACATCATGGAATACTAATGCAATTAATGTGAAGTCAACAGCCTCTACATATAAGTAGCCTTGTCATAAAGACATATCACGTGCAAAATTTCTTTGCTTATACTTGGG